>NC_091456.1:46090528-46258839 GCF_027789765.1 Dendropsophus ebraccatus | reverse complement strand
AAATTTTCCAGATACTGGGAGTTTAATTCTGAGTGTTCAGGTTCGGAGAAGTTGCCAAACCCGGACTTAATTTGAGGTATGCTCATCTCTCGCCTTTAGTGTATATTATAGTCCACAATGCAAAATATGCTTATAATCTCGTCATTATATACCAATAGCTTATTTTGGTGATATTATGCTTGTTTTTCTTCTACTCCACTTGGTTATTTTTTATTCGGGTGTAAAAGCTGTGCAGATATAATACAGGACACCCCAAAAATGTGCTGCATGGCCTCAAAAGAGTCGATCCAAGGCATCGCCACAGCAAGCCAAAATGAGTTGAAGTCGTACTCAAAATCCATGATTCACTTAGTCACCCACTGCAGCTCGGGATAAAGAGTTCTGGACCTAAGGAGTATATAGATCTGGGCAGAGGTGAGGAACTAACACTCATGGACTGATATGCATGTGACATGTACAATGGAGTGT
Source organism: Dendropsophus ebraccatus (assembly GCF_027789765.1). Taxonomy (NCBI): domain Eukaryota; kingdom Metazoa; phylum Chordata; class Amphibia; order Anura; family Hylidae; genus Dendropsophus; species Dendropsophus ebraccatus. The sequence goes on along the minus strand of NC_091456.1, from coordinate 46,258,371 downwards.
GGGGTGTTGTTACCTGCGCAGAAGATACGCCAATACCTGCGCCAGGTCAACGTTCTCCTCGTCATCATCATCCTGCAGACCACCAGATCCTGAGTTGTTGCGGGACCCTCTTGGAGAATCCCCTGAAGCTCCTCCTCCACCTGCGCTGCTGCTACTGCGTGTTCCCATTCTCCATTCCCCTGTACACCATATAAGCCTTAATGTAAGAAAGCCTTTGGCACACACAAAAAGATGAGGATTATCAATTATTGGCATATATTTCTAAATCATTTTTACAGTTTTAAACTTTGTGCTAATGTACTGTGTTGTGGCTGTGTCGGTACATTTGCACAAAATTTTAAACAGTTTTAGAGCTCCCGACATCATAATTAATCGTGACGCTGGAAGGTCCGGTACGCAGAACACCATCCGTGCACAGACAGATTTCTGTGGATGTTTGAAAGCCCCTAAGTTGCAACAAGTTTCACATGCTTAAAACAGTTAATAGCTGGACTAAAGTTAGTCAGTCTAAGGGTGCGCTCACATGTTCTCCACAAACTGTCTATGGTATGGACGGTGTCCTGCGGAGTGGACCTCGGAGCTTCCCACATTATGATTCATTTTGATGTTAGGAGCTCCGAGACTGTTTAAGTTTGGGTTAACACATAAGGGATCTGCAGTGGCAGGGCAGCAAACTGATTGGCTGAGCAGCGGTAGATGTCGGAAGCCCCTGAAGCAAGCCGGGAACTCTCGGGTACCGGGCTGCAGGGCGATTAGGGGGCTGACTTTTACATACTCGCAGCGGGATGACCTTCTGTGCTAGACAGATTGCGGAGATCGTGTGAATGCCCCCTTAGTAGAGACCTGTCATTCAGGCTCTGCAGAACAGGGATAACTGGGGACCACCTAGTGACTCAAACCCCAGTTTCTACTATGCTATGACTTAGGGTACTATTAAACAAAACAACCATTGTCCATACTTGGCTGATTACCGACCATTCTGGCCGATAATCGTTTAGTGTAATAGGTCATGCCATAAGGCAACGATCAGCCGTCATGTACGATGTTGGCTGATTGTTTACTTAAAACATGCTTTAAAAAAACAACCACAATGAGCCGGTGCCCTGTGTAATAGGAGTGGTGGCAGCAGACCGCCACTCGCTTCTATGGGCAATCCATGATGATCGTCCCGGTAGAGCCCCACCCCCCGTGCACGCTTGATGTCTGTGCATGACAGGTCGACGCTCAATTGCTCCTAAATATCGGGCCGTGTAATATGGCCCTAAGGCTGCATGCACACATCTGTTATATATAGTCTGTAAGATGACTGTGTGTCACAGACTGAACTCTTGACCTCTTATGGAACTTTCGGCATCATAATTTATTATGATGCCAGGAGTTCTGAAACTGTTTAAAACAGCTGTGTCAGTTCAGCAGAAGTTAAAGGGGCAGTTCCACTCTGCTCGATTGTTCCTGTATATCCTGACTGCTCCTGGCCAAGTACTGGCGACAGCATCTTATCCCATCGGCTGTGCAACTCGCATTCAGGATATCAGGAGACTGGAACATACTACAGCGATTCATGAGAATAGGGTGGATAAGTTTCTGAAGGTGTGGGAGCCTGTTCATCCTAGACAGGCTGTACTTACTCTATTCCTTGTGTGTCTGTTGTCTGTGTCTATCCCACGTTTTGTGTTGTGTTTTCTTTTTGTGATGGTTGAAAATGTTTAACTCTACAGTTGGTTGTGGAGCCCTGTTGGCCACTCTAGTGAGTTTCTCTCTACTTTTCCCTATTCCTTGGGGAGCTTTGAATGCTTACTAATTGCATTGAGTAGTCTCATGCCAATATGTTCACCTTTTGCTCTCCTACTTTGAGGCTATGTGGGACTTAATCCTGTGTTATAATCCAAAAATAAATAATTTATTAAAAAAAAGGGGTAGTTCAGCAAAAAACTTTCTTTCAAATCAACTGGTGCCAGAACGTGAAAGAGAATTGTAATTTACTTTTATTAAAAGAAATCCCAAGTCTTCCAGTATTTATCAGCTGCTGTATGTTTTGCAGGAAGTGGTGTATTTTTTCAGTCTGGAGAGCAGGAGAGGTTTTCTATTAAGATTTGCTACTGGTCTGGACAGTTCCTGACATGGACAGAGGTGACAGCAGAAAGCAGTGTCAGACTGGAAAAAATACATCACTTCCTGCAGGACATACAGCAGCTGATAAGTACTGGAAGACTTGATATTTTTAATAGAAGTAAATTACAAATCTCTGGCACCAGTTGATCTAAAATATTTTTTTGCTAAACTACCCCTTTAACCCCTGCTCTGAACCGCCGTTATCCTGGTTGCTATCAGCAGCCCAAGACAGCGGCAATTAGCGGTCACGGTCCGATCGCCGTGCCTGCTAATTAGCCTTTTAAATGCAGCTGTTAAAGTTGCATTTTCCCCATCCCTGGTGTCTAGTGGGGGGACTTCTAGTATGTGTGTAAAAAAAAAAAAAAAAAAAAAAAAAAAAAGTTTTTTTTTATTAATAAAAAAAAAATCCCCTCCCCTACCTAATAAAAATTTGAATTCCCCCCCCCCTTTTTCCATTATATAAATAAAAATAAATAAATAAACATGTTTGGTATCGCCGTGTGCGCAATCACCCGAACTATTAATTTATGTCATTCCTGATCTCTCATGATAAACGGAGTAAGCGCCAAAAATTTACAAATGCAAAATTGGGCATTTTTGGTAGCATCAAATCCAGAAAAATTGTAATAAAAAGTGATCAAAAAGCCGCATATGCACAACCAAGGTACCGATAGAAATTACAGATCATGGCGCAAAAAATGACACCTCAGACAGCCCCATAGACCAAAGGATAACAGGGCTATAAAAATAGGAATAGAGCGATTTTAAAGAACATTTATTTTTAAAAGGTTTTAATTTTCTAAAAGCAATCAAATAAAATAAAAGTTATACAAGTGACATATCGTTGTAATGGTAACAACTTGAGGAACATGTATAACAAGTCAGTTTTACCCTAGGGTAAACAACGCAAACACAAAACCTTCCCAAATAAAAAAAAATAAAAAAATAAATGCTTTTTTTTTTTTTTTTCAATTTCACCACACATTTAATTTTTCTGGTTTTGCAGTGTACTTTATGCAAATTCAGCCTGCCATTGCAAAGTACAATTAGTGGCACAAAAAATAAGGGCTCATGTGGGTCTCTAGGTGAAAAAAATGCAAGTGCTATGGCCTTATAAGCACAAGGAGGAAAAATCGAAAACGCAAAAATGGAAATTGGCCCCGTCCTTAAAGGGGTTACGTTGTTTTGGAGCTCCCAGCTTAATAATAGATCATAATGATGAGATTTCCATAAGAGGTCATTTGTTCAGTCTGTGACATTCTTCTCCTAATAGTTATTTGTAGAGAGGTTCAACGCCCTCCGTCTATACATCCTGATAACCAGCTGGACTTTCTGCTATTGCTTTATTTCCCATGACACCCTGCAGATCCTGAGCTTCTTTCATGTTCATGACTCTGGCAGCATGAAACTCCTGACAGGTTCCCTCTAACTGCACGCAGAAATATCAGATTTACAACAGACTTATGGTACTTTTACACGGAGCGATAATTCGCCCGATCAACGATTTAGAATGAACTATGTTTTTTTCATAATGATCAGCGATTACACGGAACGATACATCGTACGGAAAAATTGTTTTGCGATCGCTTAAAGAAGCAGTTCACTTTTTATTTTTTCGCCCCCCCCGGGTAGCCGCTGTCATGTATACTTACAGAAGATGATCGGTGTCCCGTTCCCGTCGGTCAGTTCCGTCCCGCGGTGCCGTTCACATCGGGCGCGCGCTCACTTCCGCCGGCTGCTGCGAGTCCTCTTCCCTGACCAGTGATTATACGCCGGAAGTCACTCGCTTCCATGCATTCTCTATGGAAGCGCGTGACTTCCGGCGTTCAAATGACAAGGGAGAGAAGAGGAGTCACAGCGCCGGCGGAAGTGAGCGCGCGCCCGATGTGAACGGCACCGCGGGACGGAACTGACCGACGGGAACGGGACACCGATCATCTTCTGTAAGTATACTTGACAGGGGCTACGCGGGGGGGAGAAAAAAATAAAAGTGAACTGCTTCTTTAAGCCTATCTCACACATAGGTGAAATCGTTGAAAGACTGTTTTTTGCGAACGATCAACGACGATTTGAGAAGTTGTTGAAAGATCAAAATGAACGATTTCTCGCTCGTCGCTTGATCGTTCGCTGCGTTTACACGTACGATTATCGTTCGAATTCTACCGTTATCGTGCAAATTCGAACGATAAATCGTTCCGTATAAAACCATCATTACTAGATCTAATAATGAGCAACTAATAACTGGATCAAGTGAAGCTGATATTAGTAAATATGTTAAAGGAATAATGCATTCAGCATATAACTGCAGCAGAAAACCAAAGCTTATTAAAGCTACCTACTTAAAGGGGGTTTTCAGATACCTCTTGGTGGCCTATCCACAGAAAAAGCCATAAATATTAGTAGGCCGGCTGCAGACACCAGAAATTTGGTTCTTGCACTGCACAGAGCAATGGGGTATGAAGCAAATGGCTCTGTGCTCCATGTAATAGTAGTCTTACCTCCTACCGTATTTCCTATTAAAGTGAATAGCTCCACTACATGGAATACAAAGCCTACTACTTCTTTGTGCTTTGTGTCAGAGCAGGCACCGATCAACTGATCACCAGTGGCGCCATCTGCTGATACCCCATGATCAACTATCAACTAGACAGGTCGTCAATAGTATTTCACTAGAAAATCCCTTTAAAGGGGTACTCCGGGCTTTTCAGTGTACAGCCGGGGAGGGGGTGGATATAGAAGCCGCTGGTCACTTCCAGTGCCGGGTCCTGGATCGCGCTGCCCCGTTCTCCCGTCCGGCTGCTGCTTCCTGGTCTGAGCTGCAGCAACAAGACGTCTCAAGGCAGCTCAGCCATTTAGCGGCCGAGGCGGGACTCCTCTTCGACTGCTAAATGGCTGACCGGCGACTTCTATATCCACCCCCTCCCCGGCCGTACACTGAAAATAACCCAAGCCCAGGCCACGTTCAATCTATGTATCTTTCCAATAACTAACAGCCGTTGTTGCTAATTGCAACAACGGCCACTGTTTACTGAAACTGCGGCCTTACATTATTTTCTACAGAGCAACAGCCGCAGCGTATACACATTGTATACCCTGTGCGATCATGTCAGTAATTTGCGGCCGTTATTTAGTGAGCAGCGGACGTTATTTTAAGTTGTTCGCACAGTCGTTTTGTGAACGTGGCCTAAGAGGGGGGTTATAGCTTTGCAACACCTCAAAAGCCACCAAGCTGTCAGGGGATGATGGGAGTTGTAGTTTTCTAGCAGCTGTTATGCTTCTCTCTGTAGTGCCAGATCTGTCAGCAGCCTGCAGCACTCCATCTTTATTGGATCTCTTCTCCACTCTGACATAACACTCCACCTGGGGCAGCTTCTCACTCTCCACTAGTGCAGCCTTATTATACAGATCCAATAGGACCAGCAGCACAGCCATGCAGACATGATAGCATAGACTCCTATGGGCCAGCTCTACGCGGTGACATTGCGCAAGCATCGCGAGAGGGAGGTGAGACACACACCGTCCGCAGCTCGGAGATGAGCCGTTACCTCGGTATTCCCGCCGGCACACACACGGTCCGCACCGCGATAATAACCTTATATAAGATGATACCTACACACACTGTTTACATCTCTCCAGAACGTCTCTCCTCGGCTTCCGCTTCCCAGTCTCAGCACGTGACTAACACCTGATTGGTCGACGGCTCGCCCGACATCTACAGAGACGCCAGCGATTGGTTCGTGTTCGTCCCGCCCCCTTGTTTACAATGTTGCGCTGTGGAATAGCCGTCGTGTGCTGATTGGTGGGGCCGGTTACCGAGGAGACGATTTAACCTCTTAATTACAGGGAACGTCTTGATTTTGGTTAGAGGGGCTGAACCTGGTCTCATGTATGTGGAGATTAAGCTGTCTATTGTTCTCTGTTATCAGGCACTGCAGACTGGAGTGCTCCTCAGTGTGAGGGCTCTACCAGGAAGTCCAGAAAATACAATTTGCCCACATAATTGCTGAATGATCTTACATATAGCCAGTTCAGATAACACCTAGGTCCAGTGGCTTAACTAGAAATGGTTGGGCCCCATAGCAAACTTTTGATTGTGCCCCATCCCCTCCCCGCCTGACTACAAAGCCGTCAAGTGTAGTCATAACTGCAAGCAGTCATCAGGCGTGCTTGCAGTTAAGAGGTCCTATTAGACGGGCCGATCTGGAAGAGCGAGCAATGACCTGTCACTCAGCGCTCGCTTGCTCCTCTCGTTCTCCGCTATTTCATGCACCGACAGGAAGGGATAAAAGCTGGTTGCTGCAAGAGGGGCATTGGGGATAGCAGCGGTCTGCTGCTGCAGCTCCTATTACTCATGGCGACGGCCAGCAGACCGTCATTATTGATAGGAAATCTTTCAATGTTGGGAGACAAGAATCAGCCGACATTGTGCATGTTGGTTGATTGTTGCCCTTTAACAGGAGCTATTACACCAAGAGATTATTGGTCGTATTTGTGTAATAGGGCCTTGTAATAATAATAATTGTAATAATGGGACTGACTATGAGGTTCAGGAGTGCGATTATACAGTCAGGGTGAGCGAATGTTTTGCATTGAGGGGTGTGTATGTCTAATACTAACCCCCTGGCTGTATAATCCCATCCATTACCTGATATTCACTCCCATTTTAAGTTCACGTCCATTTGACTGTTAACTGAATTGTCAGACAAATTAAAAACTGACATATCTGGTGAAGGGGGCGTATCAAGAAACAGTTAAATGGTGTGTGATCAGGGTGCCCTAAGCTATTTATCAGTAGTAACAACTAGGGGTGCAGCTTGGATTCATGGGGACCCATGGCAAAAAATTGCACAGGGTCCCATGTATCTTATATGCCCCCCCCCTACTCATCTGGTCCGGTGGGACTGCGTCAGGCCAGGTGGTTATGTTTATGAGGATTGGGCCTCTTGTGGCTGGAGGTGTAATGCTGCCTCTGGCCACAAGAGAGACTAGCAGGGCAGGAAGCCCATGGCTTCTTGCGATGAGAAGCATTTAACTGTGAGCGTTCATCATGAACACTCACAGTTAAAGGACACTTTGGAACCTACACCTACCTCAAGACCTGATGGAACCCCCCCTCTGCTTGTGTTGGCCCGAGGTGGTCAAAAAGCCATAACAGCTGAGCAGGCTGTTTTATACAGGTTGCATAACTCCTATAGATGTTAATAGGATTTCTGTAAACAGCCTAGCCGAACCCCTATTTATTTTTCTATGGCTGGCTACAAGGTTAGCAGATATTGTCAGTTTGGCCATGTTCACACAAGAGATTAAAATCCCTATGTTTTTCCATGGCAGAAATCCAAGACTGAACCTTGGCTTTCTGCTGTGGATGTGCAGGGTTGTATGTGCAGCAGATCCACAAGAGAGTCCCATGAGCATAAGCTCCATTGTCACTCAGTGGGGATAATCCTCAGTGTTTCCACCGTTAAAAAGGGAAAGGTCACTCTGTTCTGCAGCGGCAGTAAAAACCCACTGGAAATTTTTCTCTTGCATGTGAAGGGGGTTGCAGAAGCTCATTCATAGGATGCAGAACACCAAGCATTCTGAGCATTGTAATGGTCGCTGTCACATTAGTGCAGGGCACTGATACAACTGCTCCTGCTGACCTGAGAAGTTTTCTTTCTGCAAGATGGCATCCATTCCTTATGTCATCAACTTCAACTGGAGAGAGCAACATAGCTGATGCCAAAGTTTTGGTAGCTCTTAGCCAACATGCAAGGCAAGTGCCCTAAATCTGCGTAGTGTACTACTAGGGAACAATACAGTACTTTGTAAAGGTAAAAATGAGAGCTACCTGTGGGTCACCCCCTTTAAAAGTTTAATTGATATATATTTATATAACTTCATTATTGTGTAATAAATTGGGATAACCCTTTTAGATTTTTAGATCTAAGAAAATAACCAGAGGAATGCTGATGCTGAAAGCTAACATAGTTACCGTAGCTCATACTTAAGCAATGTAGTTGTAGCAGTAGAGGATACCAAGGAAACAGCTCAAAGCGACAATAACCTTGGGACCCTTGTTGGTACCTAGGACCCAGGAGAGGAAGTAAGTTAACTTTAGAGGTGCCAGAGTACAGTAAACAAGAAAAACAGAATTACATCAATACCGAGATCACCAATTATAACTAACATAGCTTATCAAATGTATTACTATCACAGCACATCATCCATATTATAATATATTATATAAAATACGAACATTTTTGTAAAATTGACATGATCCACCTACTACCATTATACTACTATAGTGCTTTTGCAGTAACTTGCCTGCAACAGGGTCTGTAATTTTAATAGCAAATTCAACCACACACTGGAATAAACAGCAGAGACATGCAGCATTTTTTCTCTGAAACAAATGCAGCATCCATATGATAGCTAAAATATCTACAATTTTAAGATTTTTTGTTTATGCAGTTATTTTTCTCTTAAGAAAATCATAAAAACATATATACTCATACACATAATTTTGCATAAATTTTTTTTGGATTTTTCCTGTAAAACCATGCCACCCATGTGTTCACCAATATTGGTGCAATGTTGTCATGATTAATCCCCTGGCTATTGGTGACTGCATGAGAGTGTGGTTTCAGATGCATGTGTTGACCACAATGTAAGAATACAGCTGCAAGAAAACCTGTCATCAATTTCATGAAATAGGCCTTACCAGACTTAATCAGATCGTTTATGATCGCCGCCCCGATCGCCACCCCTGCCGCCCCTGCCGCCCCAATCGCCACCCCCGCTGCCACCGCTCTGATCAATGAATGGCCAATCAATGCAAGGCAGCACTGAATGGCTGAAGAGGAGCCGTTTGAAATTCCCGGCTCCCCTCTTTAGCCAATCAATGCAAGGCAGCACTGATTGGCTGAAGAGGAGCCGTTTGAAATTCCCGGCTCCCCTCTTCAGCCAATCAATGCACTGAAGAGGGGAGTCGGGGATTTGGAAGACCTGCTACGTGGGGCAGGTAACGTATGCTCGCGGCCGGGGCGACGGATGCGATGGGAGCGGCGGCGGCGAAGGGGGGGGGGTGCGATCCGAGCGGTGGGGGGGAACGGAGTGGCAGCGGGGGTGGTGATCGGGGGGGCCGGGGGTGGCGATCGAGCCGGCACAGGGGGCTGCGGATGAGCGGGGGGCCGGGCTGCGGGCGGCCGGACTATTGCACGACGACTGTTTACACGGAACGATCGGCGAATTTTTTACGAACGACGATTTGATAACATGTTGAAAGATCAAAATGAACGATTTCTCGTTCGTCGTTTGATCGCTCGCTGGCTTTACACGTACGATTATCGTTCGAATTCGATGGTTTCCGCGCAAATTCGCACGATAATCGTTATGTGTAAACGCACCATTACACTCCTATTGAAGCCTGGTAATCACATGGCAAAGCCCAGACAGTCCATATAAGCAATTAGGCTCTAATTATGTAAACAAAGAAACACAACTGTCCCAGTGGGAACACAGAGGTGCTACACTGCAACTTTTTGAGTGACAGACCACACAATTGTGCACAACCTAATGGAGACAATACATTAAACTTTTCCTGCTATGTTTTTCCAGGTTTTGCATTTATTTGGAAGTGCATTGCACATATGTTTGTTTTTCTGGCAGAATTTGCACCCCAAAAAATTATTTTCCCAGAAAACCCGAATACCTAACAATTTTTAAAAAAAAAACAGTGATTGACACAAAAGTGGTGTTTTTTTTTGTACAAAAATAATCACTTTAAAACAGTTTGAAATAGATATTTTGGTGCAGGGAAAGGTTTACAGAAAATTAATAGCAGCATGCGCCACTTTTAAAAATCAAGCTGGGAACAGCTGAAAATACAAGCGGACTTCATGAGACATATTTCTTACCCCAAATGTATTGCTTTGGACTACAGAGGTAGCTCAATAATTAAAATTGATAGCACTACAAAAGAGCTGCAGTATACCACATGGTACTGCATGGCGGACCTTATGGGATAGCTTAGGGTTCACACGTACAAGATCCGCAGCAGATTTAATGGCGTAGATTTGATGCTGTGTTTACTTATTTAGTTACATTTATATCAAATCTGCTGCGGATCCTGTATGTGTGAACGCATCCTTATCTCACATAATCACACATCAGCTGTCCGGCAGCCTTCATCCTAACCTTTTCTCATATCTAGTGAAGTTTTTCACAATTCTGTATACTACAGTGACATGTTCATGGTAGATGGATACTCTGGTTTATATGGTTGTGTTGTGGTTGTGCGAACTGTTGTGTTTATTCCTGGATATGTATACAATTTGTAAAATGGCTTGTACCAGCGTATATTGTCAGAAGAGCGTTTTACCTATCGACAGCGACAGACATTTTTTGTATACTTCTTTATTGTCTGTAAAATATATATTATGCATTTCAGCCATCAATAAAATATGTTTAAAAAAAACCCTCTGCAGTGTAGTTTTTAGCAGAGGGGCCATATTAGATGAGCCAACCCGCGAGGTAAGCGAGCGCCACTTCCTGAGCCTATTACAATGAGATGGCCGCCTTTCCCTACTGTGTTGCCAACACGCAGAGTGAAACTGATAACATATTCCCTTTAATAAGCCACTTAAAGGGTTAATTCTCAAATATCAACATAAATTCCCATTGTTTAGCGAAGGAAATCAATTTAATTAGAGTGATATCTTTATGGCATTATGTAAACACTGTGTGTACACAGCACCTTTAGTACTTTATACTGGGTGATAGATGTAATATGATATTACTTACCCTTAACACAAGAGAATACATTATATTATTGACTAGAATGATTCATCTCTGTCAGCAAAACTTAATTTCCTCAGATGATTACGTGTCTCTCTGATTTACACCAGGAGACAAAATTTGATGTTATAGCAACCAGTCCTAATTGGTTTAGTTGTCTTGTCCAAAGGGCATTGTTATTAAAATATACCAGCTTAATATTCCAACTCTTATTGCTCTTCAGAAAATCTATCTTACATGATTTGCACCACATTTATTATGTGTTTTAGATGCTTTTTAGACACGTGTGTAACCTGAATGCAACAATTAAGTCCAAAATTTATTCTGATCGCATTGTAAGGTTTGCAAATTTATAGTTGATCCAAACATAGACTAGACAGTGCAAACTTAAACTAGACAGTGCACAGACTACTACCTGATAAATCTGGTGAATTCATAGTTTTTTTTTACAATTGCACTGTCTATAAATTACATTGTATTATTAAAGGAGAATTCTGGCCTCGGCTGCTGACCCCTGGTCCCTACTCAGACCGAGAAGTGACCAGGACCGGAGCTATGGGATACTGGCACCAGCACTGGAGCAGGGGAGGTGGGAGCATGTTACTTCTTTCATCCTCCCCAGCACTCTGCCAATAATCACCCCAGCCCGGAGTTCTCCTTAAAGTTCCCCCTAGTAAGTTGGCTTTAATTTGTCCATATGCCTTTAACCAATTAACAGTTAATAAAAATGTATGACCAATATAAAGGGGTTTTCTCATCTTGTTGTAACGTTATTTCTTAGGCTAGGTTCACACTGCGTTTTTGCAGTCCATTTAACGGATGCAAAGTAGATGCAATTGTGTGCATCCCTTTGGATCTGTTTTCCATTGACTTTCATTAAAACGGATCTGGTTGTTAAACAGTGTTCAGCTCTTTTTGTGGCTCCCATAGAGAATGAATGGAGCAGCAGCATGCATGCTGTAGATAGAGGAAAACTTATGATGGGAAAACCCCTCTAGGCTCCATCTCATGTACAGGATTGGTGCAGGTTTGAAGTTGCTAATTTTATGTTGCAGATAATGCACACAATTCCTTAAAACACAATCAATTCTTTACCCAATAGAAGTCATTTATAAAAACACACTACCCACTGCAGGAGATACAGGACATAGTCTATCCCTTCAGATGTACAGACTGGTACTGCCAGAACGATCTGACTGACAAATTGGGCTCTTTGCAACTGCCCTTTGCTAGTCAATTTGGGCACAGTCACTTGGATGTGAATGTTTCTGTAGACACTGTTAGTGGTGACTGATTGCTATTGTGTTCTATGTGATCTGATGGTACCACCCATACCTTTGGAGGGACAAGTCAGGGGTAGGGAGGAGGATTTTTAATGCCTCCCTGCTGACATCAGCCCAGATACAGATCCCTGACTGGACTTGAAGCTTGTTTTTCTACAAAAGGTATCATGGGTGATAGCACCCCCCTTTTTTCTTGTCCTTTGTTTTAATGAATGTTCAGTGAGATCCCTGTGTGTACAAACTTTATCTCTGAAAAAATTAAATATTTGAAGAAAAAAAAAAAAAGCAAACAAAACAAAATCAATTAAAGAAAATGATCTCCAGTACTTACCACCAGGGGGACCTGAGGTAATCCATACTAACTGTATTGCTGAACTGTGCAATACCTCTGTATACAGCATTTTCTGTTGTGGCTAAAATCAATAATATAGTTTTGTTACACAGGGATCTTTCTAGTGTAATAAAAAAGAGGCTGACAACAAAGGTTCTGCAGAACAGTGTACATACAATAGAGGCAGACCACACAGCTTCTATGGGGCCACTGGAAAGAAGGGGTCCATTCAAGGTTGGTCTTATCCCCATCGTTATAGTGGTGAGAACCTGCACAAGAATGTGGTTTATGTAGGTCCTGCAATGTTAACAAACAAAGTAGTGGAAATATGAAACATACATGACAGAGTGTGGTGAGGTTAGGCAACTTCTGAAAAAGACCTGTATGCATTGAGGCACATACCTAAATACAATAGTCATACAGCTAGCAAATAACACCATAGGGAGCAAATACCATTATACTGTAACTTATCAAACCAATTGAGATAAGCAAATTACAGTATGTTCAGGTTCGCGAACATTGGAATTTGACTCCTGGTGGCAGGAGAAGATGGATGCAGCCCTAGGGCTGCCTGGAAAACATGGATACAGCCTATGACTGTAACCTGAACTTACTGTACATTTGCTCTTTTCCACAAACCGAGTATACTCAAACCATTACCAATGATATTGCTATAAAAGGAACACATAATACTGCCACACTATGACCACTATAATTACCCCACATAGTGACTGGATAATACCACTATACTGTTATTGAATAAAATCCACTGTATGCAGATCAATATTTCATAATACAGTGGCCATATAGAGTTAGATATCAGTGCTAGACAAGTTCAGTAGACTCATATGCGATTACAATGCAGTTACATCCAGTGAATCTTGGGTGATCTCTTCTCTGATGAGTCGTTGAATTATGCTCTTTTTCTCCATTCAGCTCAGACCATCATAAAGAGTCAAACCTTTTGCGCTACTTGCTCTAGCACCACATCACCTCTATAATACTACCCATCTATATTATCTTTGTGCCCCCATATAGTAGACAGGCTGCACACTTCCCATATATACCTTGTCTTTCAAAAAAAATAAACAATTCAAGTGTCTTATATTATCTTTTTCTATGAAAAAAGGGCTAGGGCTTATTTTTGGGGCAGGTCTTATTTTCTAAGAAACACTGTATGCCTCACTCTATATGGAAGTTAGCGGCCATACTGTATGTCTCACTGTTGTTAGGCTCCTATGCTGTAAGCCCCCCTGTAGTTAGTACCTCCCCCCATGTAGTTCTTTCCCTATACTGAATATATCCCATACTGTATGCCTCCCTCTGTAGTTATTTCCCCATACTTTATACATCCCCCTGTGCATAAAGTCCCCATGATGTATACCTCCCTCCCCCTTTTGTAGTTCTCCCCCCATTCTATATACCTCCTTCCCCCTCTGTTGTCCCCCCCCCTCCCCCACACTGTCATATAGTAGCTAGGCCCTTTACACTGCCCCTCTATAGTATAGGCCGTCTGTGTGTTCCCATACAGTAGTTAGGGCCTCCACTTTTTCCTCATATAGTAGTTAGGGCCCTCAGACTGCCCCATATAGTAATTTTGGCCATCACACTCCCCCATATAATAGTTAGGCCTCACATTGCCCCATATAGTAACTGGTCTATGTTCTCTCCCCCGTCAATCTCCTACTCTTCTCTACTCTTCAAAGCTGGCCTTGCTCAGGGATCTGGGATCCTCCCAAGGATATGCTGATTGTTAGACAGGGGCGGGCTGGGCCGGGGGGCAGGGTGGCATCTGTCCCCCCGGGCTGGTCTTCCCCTGTGCGGTATGGGGCCGCACAGCTGCCACTCACTGGCAGCTGGTTGAAGGTCTCAGGGCCGCTCTGCAGTTTCTGTCCCGCCCAGCGCTCTTTTCAGAGTGTTGAGAGGCCGGACTGTGTTGCGGGCCGCCGCTGAAGCTCTGCCCCCCGCCATGATGTCATTCCCCCCCCCTTAGCAGACCCCTATGCTTTTAACTAAAGCCTATGAGGCTTACAGTTAAAAGCAAAATGCTGCTCTTTCTCCCTAGAGGCTGTTCTCTCCCACCCAGCTGCCACTCCTGCAGTCTGGATAGAGGAGCCGGAAGACATAGAAGATGGTGGTCTGCAGGGAGCCAGGTAACACTGTACAGGGGAGACCTACACAGCATCCCCTCCAGCCCCCCCACCCCCCATCCTCCCACACACAGCAGCTCCTGCAGCCCCCCCATCCCCCACACACAGCAGCTCCTGCAACCACCCCCTTCTCCCCTACACAGCAGCTCCTGCAGACCCCCATCCCCCCCCACAGCATCCCCTGCAGCCCCCCTATCCCCCCACAGCATCCCCTGCAGCCCCCCATCCTCCCACACACAGCAGCTCCTGCAGCTACCCCATCCCCCCACACAGCATCCCCTGCAGCCCCCCATCCTCCCACACACAGCAGCATCTGCAGCCCCCCCCACAGCAGCTCCTGCAGCCCCCCATACCCCCCCCCACAGCATCCCCTGCAGCCCCCCTATCCCCCCACAGCATTCCCTGCAGCCCCCCATCCTCCCACACACAGCAGCTCCTGCAGCCACCCCATCCCCCCACACAGCAGCTCCTGCAGCACCCCTATCCCCCACACACAGCAGCTCCTGCAATCCCCCTATCCCCCACACACAGCAGCTCCTGCAATCCCCCTATCCCCCACACACAGCATCCCATGCAGCCCCCCTATCCCCTCACATCATCCCCTGCAGCCCCCTTTCCCCCCCCCCCCAGAGCATCCCCTGCAGCCCCCCTATCCCCCACACACAGCATCCCCTGCAGCCCCCCCCAGCATCCCCTGCAGCCCCCCAGCATCCCCTGCAGCCCCCCTATACCCCATCACACAGCATCCCCTGCAGGCCCCCTATCCCCCCACACAGCATCTCCTGCAGCCCCCCAACCTCCCACACACAGCATCTCCTGCAGCCCCCCTATCCCCCACACACAGCATCCCCTGCAGCCCCCTATCCCCCACACACAGCATCCCCTGCAGCCCCCCTATCCCCCCACGCAGCATCCCTGCAGCCCCCATCCCCCCCCAACACAGCATTCCTGTAGCACCCCATCCCCCCCACACACATGCAGCATCCCCTGCAGCCCCCCCCCCCCCCCATCCCCACACATAGCAGCCCCCCCCATCCCCTCACACACAGCATCCCCTACGGCACCCCTTCCCCCCCCCCCCTCACACACAAATCATAACCCCCATCTTCCCCATCATCCCCCCCCCCCCCCTTCACAGTATCCCAGGTCCATCCACTCCCTTCCCCCCACCAACCAAGGGCAGCAGCCACACAGGATCAGAGAAGGACAGAGCAGGAACCATGACAGTTGAAAACTACAGCTCCCACCATGTCCTCCTAGCAGTTTATGGTGGGAGTTGTAGTTTTGCAGTCTGTGGACATTCAGGTGGAGGACTACAACCCCCATGAAGCCTTATTGGCAAATCATAATGGGAGTTGAAGTTCTGCAACAGATTAGAGATTGACACAGTATAGGAGGGGGGAAGCTGTGGAACTACATCCCCCAGCATGGTGTATAGGGTAGGCTGTAGAACTACATCTCCCAGCATGATCCTGTGTGGCTGTGGTAGAACAACAACTCCCAGCATGATCATCTGATGCTTTGGTAGAACTGCAGTATGTGTGTATGTTGTTTTGTTTACTATTATCTTTACTAATAGGGGGTGTGCACATGAGGGGGAAGGAGAATTGAACTATGGGTGACGGATTGCTCATACCCACACACCATCTTATACTCAGTATGATATGGCCACCCAGCTTTCCCACCATCTTATACTCAGTATGATATGGTCACCCAGCTTTCCCACCATCTTATACTCAGTATGATATGGTCACCCAGCTTTCCCACCATCTTATACTCAGTATGATATGGTCACCCAGCTTTCCCACCATCTTATACTCAGTATGATATGGTCACCCAGCTTTCCCACCATCTTATACTCAGTATGATATGGTCACCCAGCTTTCCCACCATCTTATACTCAGTATGATGGAGGTCACCAGCTTTCCCACCATCTTATACTCAGTATGATGAAGGTCACCCAGCTTTTCCACCACTATACTCAGTATGATGGAGGTCACCCAGCTTTCCCACCATCCTATACTCATTATGATGTGGCCACCCAGCTTTCCCACCATCTTATACTCAGTATGATATAGTCACCCAGCTTTCCCACCATCTTATACTCAGTATGATGGAGGTCACCAGCTTTCCCACCATCTTATACTCAGTTTGATGGAGGTCACCCAGCTTTCCCACCATCTTATGCTCAGTATGATGGAGGTCACCCAGCTTTCCCACCATCTTATACTCAGTATGATATGGTCACCCAGCTTTCCCACCATCTTATACTCAGTATGATATGGTCACCCAGCTTTCCCACCATCTTATACTCAGTATGATATGGCCACCCAGCTTTCCCACCATCTTATACTCAGTATGATATGGTCACCCAGCTTTCCCACCATCTTATACTCAGTATGATATGGTCACCCAGCTTTCCCACCATCTTATACTCAGTATGATATGGTCACCCAGCTTTCCCACCATCTTATACTCAGTATGATATGGTCACCCAGCTTTCCCACCATCTTATACTCAGTATGATATGGTCACCCAGCTTTCCCACCATCTTATACTCAGTATGATGGAGGTCACCAGCTTTCCCACCATCTTATACTCAGTATGATGAAGGTCACCCAGCTTTTCCACCACTATACTCAGTATGATGGAGGTCACCCAGCTTTCCCACCATCCTATACTCATTATGATGTGGCCACCCAGCTTTCCCACCATCTTATACTCAGTGTGATATAGTCACCCAGCTTTCCCACCATCTTATACTCAGTATGATGGAGGTCACCAGCTTTCCCACCATCTTATACTCAGTATGATGGAGGTCACCCAGCTTTCCCACCATCTTATGCTCAGTATGATGGAGGTCACCCAGCTTTCCCACCATCTTATACTCAGTATAATATGGTCACCAGCTTTCCCACCATCCTATACTTAGTATGATGGAGGTCACCAGCTTTCCCACCATCCTATACTCAGTATGATGGAGGTCACCCAGCTTTCCCACCATCTTATACCCAGTATAATATGGTCACCCACCTTTCCCACCATCTTATATTCAGTATGATGGAGGTCACCAGCTTTCCCACCATCCTATACTCAGTATGATGGAGGTCACCAGCTTTTCCACCACTATACTCAGTATGATGAAGGTCACCCAGCTTTCCCACCATCCTTTAATAAGTATGATGTGGCCACCCAGCTTTCTTACCATCCTATACTCAGTATGATATGGTCACCCAGCTTTCCCACAATCTTATACTCAGTATGATATAGTCACCCAGCTTTCCCACCATCTTATATTCAGTATGATATGGTCACCCAGCTTTCCCACCATCTTATACTCAGTATGATGGAGGTCACCAGCTTTCCCACCATCTTATACTCAGTATGATGGAGGTCACCCAGCTTTCCCACCATCTTATACTCAGTATGATGGAGGTCACCCAGCTTTCCCACCATCTTATACTCAGTATAATATGGTCACCAGCTTTCCCACCATCCTATACTTAGTATGATGGAGGTCACCAGCTTTCCCACCATCCTATACTCAGTATGATGGAGGTCACCCAGCTTTCCCACCATCTTATACTCAGTATAATATGGTCACCCACCTTTCCCACCATCTTATACTCAGTATGATGGAGGTCACCAGCTTTCCCACCATCCTATACTCAGTATGATGAAGGTCACCCAGCTTTTCCACCACTATACTCAGTATGATGTGGCCACCCAGCTTTCCCACCATCCTATACTCAGTATGATATGGTCACCCAGCTTTCCCACCATCCTATACTCAGTATGATGTGGTCACCTAGCTTTCCAGCATCTTATACTCAGTATGATGTGGTCACCCAGCTTTCCCACCATCCTATACTCAGTATGATGTGGTCACCCGGCTTTCCCGCTATCTTATACTCAGTATAATGGAGGTCACCCAGCTTTCCAGCATCTTATACTTCTCGGGTAGCATCTTATAGCCTCGGGTAGCTGCACAGTAAGGCTGCGTTCACACTACATATATTTCAGTCAGTATATTTTAGTCAGTATTGCAACCAGAACCAGGAGTGGATTAAAAAAACAGAAAGGCTCTGTTCACACAATGGTGAAATTGAGTGGATGGCCGCCATATAGCTGTAAATAACGGCCATTATTTCAATATAACAGCCGTTGTTTTAAAATAACAGCAAATATTTGCCATTAAATGGCGGCCATCCACTCAATTTCACCATTGTGTGAACAGATCCTTTCTGTTTTTTTAATCCACCCCTGGTTTTGGTTGCAATACTGACTGAAATATACTGACTGAAATATACGTAGTGTGAACGCAGCCTAAATCTATACTGTGCAGCTGGAAACCACATCAGCACAATTGTGCTAATTGGTTCCTTATAAAGGAGCACTCCAGCCATTACCTATTATTACCCTCCCCACATAAGTGCAGGGATGGTAGATGGCCGCTGGAGAAAGTACAGCTCCGGGTGGCATCTACCTTCCCTGCACTGATGTGGGGAGCGTAATAATAGGTAAGGGCCAGAGTGGTCCTTGAAGGATGGGCCATTGGGCGGCTACTCATGGGCTAGTGATGCGTGCTTGCCCCCCCAGGCTAAAATTTGCCAGCCAGTCCCTGTTGTTAGACCACTGAGAGTGTGCTGTCTCCCCACATATGTTGCTGACGGAAAAGGTCAGCACAACGGCACCTCATCCCTTTGTTCTCAGATGACATAAGCTGCTGCCAGAAGTCATTATTCTCTCTTCATTGGAAACATATGCATGCTTGACCGAACCAAGCGTGTATGCACATAGGGATGACAGGAGGAATAGCTGTTGACTAAACAAGTGGCAAGCCAATAACTACTGAAACAGTATGTTCACCATCAGTCTCAATATGTAAAAACTAGTACAGGCAAAAAGTGCAATTCTGATCAGCAGCAACCAATAAGTTCCCTGCTTTTATATTTTTAGTGAAGCCAAGAAAATGGAAGAAATTATAGATATTTCTACAGTTATGGACTTCAATTTGCACCATCTAATTATATGGGTGTGCAGACATTGTAATTTTGAGTAACTAAAAGGAAGAAATGATGTGAATGGGTAGTAGGTGCAACAAGACCACTTTCCTTGCATTGGCTTTTAAGATCTCTGCTTGCTGGTTGTGAGCTATATATATTTTTTTCCTCTGTAAAAGTAAACATTCTGTTTATTCCTCCTGAGCGTCTGGACGCAGTTTATCTGCACTCTGCAGACATCATGTGGATAAGTAGCTGTGCCCTGTGAGACTGCTATCTGAGCTCCCACAATGCACTGCTCCCTTATAGACTTCTTCCTACTATCTGGATAGAGAATATCAAATCAAGTCAAGCAAAGGATTTACGGAGAATGAGTATTTTTTATAGGCTAAAACAGTGGAAATAATGAATATAGTCAACAGTATATATATATATGTTTTAATAATTTTGGCAGAGAACGTGCTTTCTTTAACTTCCTC
This sequence comes from Dendropsophus ebraccatus, assembly GCF_027789765.1. NCBI lineage: Eukaryota > Metazoa > Chordata > Amphibia > Anura > Hylidae > Dendropsophus > Dendropsophus ebraccatus. Next base: position 46,238,235 of record NC_091456.1, on the reverse strand, counting down.
TATCCTTTCAATTATATTGTGTGCGGCCGCAGAGAACCACAGCCGTAGTGTATATAGAGTGTATACACTACGGCCGTAATTCCATACAGTGTAATGGAATTGTACGCTGTCATTAAACAATGGCCTTTGTTGCAACCTGCAAATTTATATGTCTCCCTTGCTGTTTATATGGAAACTTAAAATTATCCGATCTAAAAAACTGAAAGATAGAATCTATAAAAAATTCTAGAAAATCACATTGTGAGATTTTTAAATGATTATTTAGCATTTTGTTACATGAAATAGGTATTTGCTACAATAGAAAAACAGAAATTAATATTTGATACAGAAACCATTGTTTGCAATTAGAGAGGTCAGAATTTTACTGTAGTTCTTGACCAAGTTTGCACACATTGCAGCAGGGATTTTGTCCCACTCCTCCATATAGATCTTTTAGGTTGCGACTGGGCAATAATAAGTTTCAACTCCCTCCTTTTCTATTGGGTTCAGAGCTGCTGACTGGCTAGGCCACTCTAGGACCTTTAAAGTAACACTGTCACCCCCTTTTTGCATTCTGACTTCTCTACACAGGTGTAATGGGTAAATTTAGCAGTTTTCATATCATATTTTATATCATATGTCATGGTGCTTGTTCGAGTAAAAAGTGATCTTTTATCATCAGCAGATTGTGCTAAGTGGGCGGGGCTTCACTGCATTTGTGCCACTTAGCCCCACCCGCAGCGTCACCGCTGACCCTGCCCCTCCATGATGTCATTGACACATAGGCCCAACTGTTGCACAGTGGGCGGGGCTAAGTGGCGCTAATGCCGTTAAGCCCCACCCACTTAGCACAATCTGCAGTTGATAAAAGATCACTTTTTACTTGAACAAGCACCATGACATATGATATAAAAAAGGTATGAAAACTGCTAAATTTACTCATTACACCTGTGTAGAGAAGTCAGAATGCAAAAAGGGGTGACAGTGTCACTTTAAATGCTTCTTACAGAGCCACTCCTTAGTTCCCCTGGCTGAGTGTTTCAGGTCAAGAGTTCAAAATCTTGTGATACATGGCCCCATCCACCCTCCCTTTAATAAAGTGCAGTCATCCTCTCCCCTTTGCAGAAAAACATCACCAAAATATGATGTTTTTACCTCCATTCTTCACAGTTAGGACCGTGTTATTGGGGGGTTGTACTTATCCTTCTCCTTCCTCCAAGCACAGCGAGTGGAATTTATACCACATGATCTTCTCTCATTGCTCCTCTAGATCATCCAGATGGTCCCCAAAACTGGCCACAAACCAGCGGTACCGCTCTGTAGAGGTCCTCCTGCTGCGTCCAGTTCGGGGGTCGGCCTTTCTCCCAATGCAGGTATTTTGAAGAATAACTACTTTTATTGCTGCGGCAGGGTGCAGCCAATCTGGCTTGGCCTAGAGCATCTGTGCCCTAGGCCTGCAATGCCTCTCTCTCCCTAACTCCATCAAGCCCAGGGGCCTGCTGAATGTGAAGGGAGGCGGGGAGAGAGGCGCAGCTGGCCTTGGACAGCAGCAATAAAAGTTATTCTTTCTCCAAAATACTGGCACCGGGAGAAAGGCCGACCCCTGAACTGGATGCGGTGTAAGGACCTCTACAACATGGTTACTGGCGGTTTGGGTCCGGCCACATGCCGGTACAGATCCGCTTTAGAGTGTACCTGTCATCAGGGCTGCTGCCAGATTTTGGGTCTTAATGGTTACGAAGTTTTGTTTTGTTTGTGTGCAGATGTTTAGAGATATTGGGGGACATGTACTAAGATGGAAGCAGGTGCGCAAGGTCGTCCGTCTTTTCTAAAAGGTCAAGAAAAAGGGTGTGGAGCTTTATTTATAAATGTCAGACGAGTACACCTGTCTTGATAAGTGTCTTCTATTGTGTATATATACACCGGCAAATAAAGCACTTGCTGCCTCTCGTATCACCCCCAGTCCTCCTAGTCTCGCGAGCAGGTCTCTAGTTCTTTATTGTTTTTATTTTAATTTATTGTATAATTTAATACAAATATAACCTGTATTGTACTTATGTATTTAAAAAAAAAAAAAAAAAAAAAGAGCTGCGGAATCTGTTGGTGCTATACAAATAAATTATATATATATATATATATATATATATATATATATATATACACACACACACAGTGGTAGCTTGGTTTAAGAGTAACTTTGTTTAAGAGTGTCTTGGTTTAAGAGCTCACAGTTTTTCAAAATTGTGACTTGGTTTAAGAGCATTGCTTTGGTTTAAGAGCTCCCTGTAGTGGGTGGGAGGGCGAGTGGGGGAGGGGCATGGCCTGCATAGCGGGGTCTACAGCCCTGTACTCTGACCCAGGAAGTCTCCCTCACCTTACAAATCATAGCAGATCCACTTTAGACTGGGGCTTACATAAGGGGACAGTACTGTGGAGGTAATCTCTCCATAGCTGTAACCCCTCTCTCCCCAGAGAGTGCTGCATGTATGTGCCCACATCTGCCCTGCTCATTCCTTCATGCTCCCTGCAGTCTCTGTCCGCCCTTGTGTTTCCCATCCTCTCCATTACTGTAGAGTAACTTATAATATCACATATTCTGCTGTTTCTGAATGTTTGTTTCATTTGTTTTACATGTTATTCATCATAATAAATCATTATTTTGGGGTGTGGAACCAATTTTGTTTGGTTTAAGAGTGGATTTGGATTACAAGTACGGTCCCGGAACGAATTATGCTTGTAAACCAAGGCACCACTGTATATAATTTAGTAATCTAGACAATAGGGGAGATCAAAGGATGTAAAATTTAGACTGGTGCAAACTGGTGCAAGCTGAGCTGTGATTGGTTGCTGTGGCCAGTTTGCACCAGTCAAAATTTTACACCCTTTGATAAATCTACCCCAATGGGTTGTCTACAATGGGCAGGAAAGAGCAGCATATTAGGAGAAGGAATGAATGTATTTACAAAACTATTTAACTTGACGAGTCCTACAAGTTTAAATATTTTAGTTAAAATGGGAATACCCCTTTAACCCCTTAGCGACCCATGACGTATCTGATACGTCATGGTGCCGCTCGGGGTGTTCAGAGCGGGGTCCTGCCGGGACCCCGCTCTGAACGGCGCTGATCCCGGCTGACACGTGCAGCCGGGCAGTGCCTCTATTAGCCGGCGCGGGTCCCGTTGCCGCGCCGGCTAATTAAGCCTCTAAGTGCAGCTGTCAAACCTGACAGCTGCATTTAGAGCAGGGGTCTCAAACTCGCGGCCCGCGGGTCAACTGCGGCCCTCGGGACACTAGTTTGCGGCCCCTACCTTAATGGTAGCTTTCCTGTAAGTGCGGCCCTCATCAGCTGCTCAGCTGCCATTGGCTGAGCTTAACTTTATGCTCAGCCAATCGTGGCTGAGCAGCTGATGATGCGGCAGAGGGGGGCCGGCGTCAGGGACGGCTGCAGCTGTTCGGCCGGACTCCCGAAGACGACGGAGAGGTGGGCGGCGGTGGTGGTGGGAGGGGAGGTGTGCAGGTGCGATGCGGGGTAGGTGAGCGGTGCAGGGGCCTACAGTCCCCTTTGTCACCCCCCTGCTCCCCCCAGTCCCCTGTGTCACCCCCTGCTCCCCCCAGTCCCCTGTGTCACCCTCTCCTCCCCCCAGTCCCATGTCACTCCCCAGCTCCCTCCAGTCCCCTGTGTCACCCCAGTCCCCTTCTTGTGGAAAACCTGATGCGGCCCAGCCTCACCCAGACTCTACCTCCATCGGCCCCCGGGTAAATTGAGTTTGAGACCCATGATTTAGAGGAACTGCGCCGCACGTCCCTGGTGTCTAGTGGGACGGATCTCCCCCCGCGATGCGATCGCGGGGGGGAGATCCGTTCGGAATGACGCTGATCCCGGCTCGGCAATAGATTGCTATGGCCTGCAGCAGGCCATAGTAATCTATGACCGATCTAATCGATCTTTGCTGTGTATATACACAGCATTGATCTCTATGAGAGATCAGTGCTGTCTATATACAAGTCCCCCAGGGGGGCTTCTAGTTACAGTAAAAAAAAAAGTAAAAAAGTGTTTTTATTAATAAAAAATCCCCTCCCCTAATAAAAGTCCAACCCCCCCCCCTTTCCCATTTTATAAATATAAATTAATAAATAAATAAACATATTTAGTATCGCTGCGCGCGTAATCGCCCCAACTATTAATTAATCACATTCCTGATCTCGCACGGTAAACGGCGTCAGCGCAAAAAAATTCCAAAGTGCAAAATTGCGCATTTTTGGTCGCATCAAATCCAGAAAAAATGTAATAAAGAACGATCAAAAAGTCGTATATGCGCAATCAAGGTACCGATAGAAAGAACACATCATGGCGCAAAAACTGACACCTCACACAGCCCCATAGACCAAAGGATAAAAGCGCTATAAGCCTGGGAATGGAGCGATTTTAAGGAACGTATATTTGTTAACAATGGTTTGAATTTTTTACAGGCCATCCGATACAATATAAGTTATACATGTTATATATCATAGTAATCGTAACGACCTGAGGAACATGTATAACAAGTCAGTTTTACCATAGGACGGACGGCGTAAATGCAAAACTCCCCGAAATCAAAACAAATTCGTTTTTTTTTTTTTCAATTTGACAGCGCAAATGATTTTTTTCCGGTTTCGCAGCATATGTTATGGAAAAATAATGCCTGTCATTGCAAAGTACAATTGGTTTCGCAAAAAATAAGCGCTCATATACGTCTCTAGGTGAAAAAATGCAAGCGCTATGGACTTTTAAACTTAAAATGGAATAAGCAAAAGCGCAAAAACGAAAATAGGCTTTGACCTTAAGGGGTTAATGAGCTAGGACTAATAAGCAAAAGTAGGTACTGGGTTACTAAACCTGACAAACAATGTAGTGAACAGTAAACTATTGCTGGTTCTTTTTGCCCTTTTATCTTTGTTCTGGCAGGTATAAATTTTCATGACGAGAATAGCAGACTCTGACCCTAGTTCCAACGTCACTTTGTCCCTGCACAACAAGGAACAGGACTGTTTGCCGTTTGCATAACCTGTTATTTCTCACTGCTGTCAGACTGCATTTCTCCAGCTAAGACTTGCTGCAGTAGAAAGCTTTATTAATGAACGACTGAATCCAGCCACCTGGCCTATCTCAAGGACTAGTCCTGCACCCCTGATCACTTTCATTCTATTAGACTTTTATCTGATCACTATCAGGGCTACATCAGACTGGAGTGCGAAGATGTAGTCCTTAAAACAGTAGAGCACTGTTTGGGTAATATGTTACTAAAATATGCAAGACATCATTTCTATAACACTTTAACTATAGGTAGAGATGAGTGAAAGTACAGCTATGGTTGTATTCATGTTTTTGAAGCAGCCCAGGGCCAAATCCATTGTCTCCAGCCACCGGGAATCAAACACTGAGCGTTTGGTGTATTGTGAACCCGAACTAAGGCCCTATTCACACATCCGCAATGGTGGATCCGCAATAACAGACATAAAATAGAATTAATGTATTTCAATGGCCCCATGCACACATCTTTGTGTACAGGGCTGTGATCCATACCGCAAAAAACCTAAGGCCCTGTTCTTACTACGGAATCGGTGCTGGAAATCCCTGCCCGTGTACTCCGTACTGAATCCCACCTGCTCCCTCTTTCAATGGGAGGCCTCGTGCCCCACCGCTCTCCACGCCTTTGCACTGAAAGAATAAACATGTCAATCCGCATTAGGGTCGTTCACACTATGGAATCGGCACTGATTCTGTAGTGTGAACGGGCCCTAATGCAGACTGAAATTTCTTCCTGACTCACCATTAGAACCTTACGGGATCTGTATTTTTTTGCATTTTGCAAATAGTGACTAGATTATTAACCACACTTTTTCCTTTTTGCGGATCAGCAAAAAATAGGGATGCAATACAGATTCAATATGGATGGACATTTGCACTGTAAAGAGTCTGCACAGGCAGGCTCTGTTCAGTGATCGCAGATAACACTGATCAATGCTATGTTTTAAAAAACACACCATAGCCCCTCTCCCAATAAAAGTTAAAATCACCCCCCTTTCTCATTTTATAAATAAAAATAAATAAACAAACATATAATATACCGAAGTGCTTAATCGCCCGATCTATTAAAATAAATCCATATGGTTCCCGCACAGTGAATGCCATAAACAAAAAGCGGTTAAAAAAACACCAGGATTGATTATTTTTAGTACATTTTATTCAAAATAAAATGAATAAAAATTGATCAATTATGTATCATCTACACAAATATGGTATTACTAAAAACTAAAGATCATGGCACAAAAAATGACACCCCATACGCCCCTGTACGTGAATAAAATAAAAGCGCTATAAGAGTCACAATAGGGCCATTTAAAGATTATCGGGCCGTGTAATAGGCCCAGTAAACGAGCGGCGATCTAGCAGATTGCTGCTCGTTTACAGGTATTATCAGGCCCCCATCGGCCCGTGTAATACCACCCTTACTGTAGTTTGGCTCATCTCTAGTAATATGAGCTGGTCTGCACTAACCCACCATCATCAGTACAATATAGAAATATGCCATGTTCATTGTGTATGTGCCAGAGCCATGGCTCAGCCAAACCATAGACTGGTGGGGTGCTGGGTGTTGACACACCTCCTCTTGGCCTGGGATAGGCCATCAAGGTACAATGCTGGAAAACCCTTTAATAGATAGAGCCATACAAGGAAAAACTATGGGGGAGATTTATCAAACATGGTGTAAAGGGAAACTGGCTCAGTTGCCCCTAGCAACCAATCACTTTTCATTCCTCACAGACTCTTTGGAAAATGAAAGGTGGAATCTGATTGGTTGCTAGGGGCAACTGGGCCAGTTTCACTTTACACCATGTTTGATAAATCTCCCCCTATGTACATAAACAGGATAGCATCGGATAGCGCATCAATACGGGACCAGTAAGGACTGACACCCCAGGCCTACACATTCCTGCAAGCTACAACCACCAAAAAGTGTTCAGCAATATGCCTGGTAGAAAGTGCAGGAGCTCCAGTGGTTACACAGGTGCAGCAGCCCTTTTAATTATATAATAGGCAGGGTGCAAAGAGTCAGACCACCCATCAATCCTAAAGATAGGCCATCAATAAAGAAAATACTGAAAAACCCCTTTAAGTATAAGAAAGAATGTAGAATTATTACCATCCTGAAGCCCTATTAATAGCAATAGCACCAACAAGGAAGTCAGCTAGATATACTTTACAGATTACTGTAGGCACTTTTCCTTTCAGAACATTTTGTGCAAACCATTGTATCTTTACTAATCTTGCTGAGGAATTAAACTACATTTTCCACACCATATATAGTGAAGGGAATAAAGTTGAAGTTAATAAACTCCTTGACTCATCATTAAAGAGGATGTACCATCAGTTCTGATAGCCTCTTGTGCTTCAGCTCCGGCCAGGAACCCGTGGATAGAATGGCGCCGTACACGGGAACCAGACCGCCGTTCAAAAAACGGACCGGCTTCCCCATGACGGCGCCATTCTATCCTTGGGTCAGATTAAAGAGGATGTACCTGATTGTCCTGCCTGGCAAAGTTAACATGTAACCATTGTTACCAATACCATATAGTCGATTAGAAGCTTTTTTAAAGTAAGACCTTTGGGGCCATTGTTTTGTTATGACTGACTCATACCATGGCATTATGAAGTTTTACGGGTGTATTACCAAGTTATATCAGGCTATATACTGTAATGCTACAAGAATACTGTACTTTTGGCACTTTGTTTTCTCTCAAGAGGACAATTGGCAAACTTTTCCTATAACAGTCACACAGGAGGAGAAAAGCCAATACAGAGCTTTGCCTTTTTATTGTACAGACAACATCCCTGGGTGCTTCTTCCAAACTCATCGCTTTCTGAGGTTTCTGGAACCATCTCTACGGCCATGGACTTCCTACAAATTTGGGCAGGATACTATAAATTCTCTTGCAGTGCAGACAGAATGCACAGGCTCTGCCAAGAGAAAAGTCATGGTTTATCCACAAATTTATTTTCCTTCATAGGCAAAAATGAGGAGGTGCACTCATGCACTCCTCTACTTGGATGTTCTGATATTTGCCTCCTCGTATAGTGGGATTCCTGCTGAGATATCAAGTGCTACACAGTGTGCGTGCACTGGCTGAAAGTGCGGTGGTTCTTCCCCAGCCAAGGTCCGGTTGCTCTAGGTCATATGAGGATTCATGTCCCAATGCTCTCTGCCTCAGAAATAAGGTTCAAAAGTTCCTGAGTGCAAAGGTGTTTTGACTTCTCAGTTTCTGACCTGGCTTGTTTCCTCAACATGTCTGTCTACTGTCTGTTCTGATCATATACCCTAAAAGGCAACAATGCCTGCCCTGACCCTGGCCTATATGACAATGCTATTTATCTTCATGAATAGGAAGCATCAGATGTTGTTAATGGAGATTTCCTGGAGCAAAGTCCTGATCCCTGTAAAGCGTAAAACCTGAGCGCCCCAAGAGAACTGCAACTCATCAGCCATAATATTATTGGATTTATATAATGCACTTTTTGGTATTTTTATTGCGGATTAATAAAGAAAAAAAAACATTAGAAAACCACAAGTTTTTACTGCCACAAGTTTCACACTGCAATTGTTGATCGCACGGCTTTAATAGATGCACTAAAACCGATAGAAAAACCTGCTCTTGAATTTAATGTGTTGAAAGCAGGAAAAATGGACTGGATGAGGTTTAATCAACTGTAACAAGGGTCATATAGTGATGGCTACATGACTGCATCATAGCATCTCCAAAATGCAGACCCGCGGGGGTGTTTCTGATATGCTATGGTTAGTACTTACTACAATTGGTCAAAGAAACAATAACCAGTAAACAGCCAACAAGGTCATGGGTGCCCAAAAATTTGTGATGCCCATAGAGGATGAAGGCTATTACATGTAGCCCAATTCCACAGAAGAGCTACTGTAAAAAAAGATGTGCAATAGATGACAGAAAGCTGTTCAATCCTGTGCCCATACTGACCTCTGTCCAAGTAGACTTGTTTGATGAATCATGGTTCCTTTTACATCATGTGGATGGATAGGTGCATGTACAGCACTTCAGGAAGAGATGGCACCAGCATGCATTATAGAATTAAGACAACCTGGCAGTGTAATGCTCTGGGCAATGTTCTGCTGTAAAACCTTGGGTCCTCCCATTTGTGTAGATTCTACTTTTACTCCCCAATACCAGTGCCCTCTTTTATCATAATGCACCCTGCCACACTGTAAAATTGTCCAGCAATGGTTTGAGGACAAAGAGTTCAAGGTGTTGACTTTAAAATAAAACCAATCAACCCAAGATATAAAATTTCCAAATATAATGTTATTTCCAATTGTACTGGCTTCAGCATGGCTTTGCTTGAATTACCCAACAGGAAGTTGAAAATAAAAGACTACACAACGTGGTACAGTCTCAAATGCTCCACAATTTCTCCCTCTTTTCAAAGGCAATGCATCATCCACTGGTTTCCCAGGAGGCTTGTCTGTATCTTGTCTTTGAGCTTAAGCCCCTCCCCTGAGTACTGTCATCACCCCTGACCAGCCCCTACAGCCTACATCACTTATTCCCATACATGCTGCCATGTGTTGCAAGCTGAGGATAGTCTCCTGTTTAGACCAATATTCTGTAGAAACTCTGGGTGGTGAACTGTCAGGGGTGCTGTGGTAGGGGAGTAAGTAACATAGTAACATAGTAAATAAGGTTGAAAAAAAGACAAGAGTCCATCAGGTTCAACCTAGGGAAATCCTACTGTGTTGATCCAGGGAAGGCAAAAACCCCTATGAGGCAGACGACAATTGTCCCACCACAGGGATAAAACTCCCTCCAGACTGCAATGGCAACCAGAACAATCCCTGGATCAACGTATCACCGGAAATCTAATGCCCATAACTTGTAATATTATATTGTTCAAGAAAAGCATCCAGGCCTCCCTTGAACTTATTTAATGAATCAGCCATGACAACCTCATGTGGCAGAGAGTTCCACAGTCTTACCGTTCGTACAGTAAAGAACCCGCGTCGATGCTGATGATGAAATCTTCTTTCCTCTAGACGTAGAGGATGCCCCCTTGTCATGGTTACAGACCTAGGAGTAAAAAGACCACTACAAAGATCTCTGTACTGTCCATTCATATATTTGTAGATTGTGATCAGATCACCCCTAAGACGTCTTTTTTCTAGTGTAAATAACCCCAAGCTTGATGACCTGTCTTGGTACTGTAACCCACCCATTCCCTTAATGACCTTTGTTGCCCTCCTCTGCACCCGCTCCAGTTTACCTATGTCCTTCTTATATACCGGTGCCCAAAACTGTACACAGTATTCCATATGTCTGACCAGTGATTTATAAAGAGGCAAAACTATGTTCTCATCTTTAGCATCTATACCTCTTTTGATGCATCCCATTATTTTATTAGCCTTGGCAGCCGCTGCCTGGCACTGATCACTAAAGTTGAGTTTACTGTCCACCAATACCCCCAGGTCCTTTTTACCCAGTGTTTTATTATTTAGCACATAACTGTACTTATTATTTCTATGGCCCAAATGCATAACCTTACATTTATCCACATTAAACTTCATTTGCCATTTCTCCGCCCAAGCCTCTAGCTTCTCCAAATCCCTCTGTAATATAATATTATCCTCCTCTGTACTGATTACTTTACCCAGTTTAGTATCATCTGCAAAAATGGAGATTCTACTCTGTAGCCCCTCTACAAGATCATTAATAAAAATATTAAAAAGAAGTGGACCCAACACTGACCCCTGTGGTACCCCACTAGTAACTAAAACCCAATCTGAATATGTTCCATCAATGACCACCCTCTGTTTTCTATCACACAACCAGTTACTTACCCATTTGCATACGTTTTCCCCAAGTCCCAGCATCCTCATTTTGTAGACCAACCTTTCATGCGGCACAGTATCAAATGCCTTTGAAAAGTCCAGATACACAACATCCACAGCCTCCCCCCGGTCCAGTCTATAACTTACCTCTTCATAGAAGCCGATCAGATTAGTCTGACAGGACCGATCCCTCATAAATCCATGCTGGTGCTGCGTCATAAGATCATTTTAAGATACTCCAGTATAGCATCTCTTACAAACCCCTCAAATACTTTACCTACTATAGATGTTAGACTTACGGGCCTGTAGTTTCCAGGATCACTCCTTGACCCCTTCTTGAATATTGGTACCACATTAGCTATGCGCCAGTCCTGTGGAACAATCCCTGTCGTAATAGAATCTTTAAATATTAGGAATAACGGTCTGTCCAACACAGTATTTAATTCTTGCAAAACTCTAAAATGGATACCTTCTGGGCCCGGTGACTTATGGATTTTAATGTTTTTAAGGCTTTTCCCCACTTCTTGTTGTGTTAGGCAGGTGAGATTAATGGGAGGATTTACATTATCCCTACTCATGTCGTCTGTTATGGGATTCTCTTCTGTGAATACAGTAGAGAAGAATGTATTTAGTAGATTGGCCTTTTCCGCTTCGCCCTCCACCATTACACCCAGATTATTTTTGAGGGGACCAACATTTTCAGTTTTAAGTCTTTTGTTGTTTATATAGGTGAAGAACATTTTGGGATTCGTTTTACTTTCTGTGGCTATCCTTCTTTCTGTTGCTATTTTTGCTTCTTTTATTTGCGTTTTACACATTCTATTCTTCTGTCTATAGTTGCTCAATGCTTCCCCACTACCTTCTTGTTTTAGTAGTCTGAATGCTTGTTTCTTATCATTTATTGCACCCCTTACAGCTGAAGTTAACCACATTGGATTTCTCCTATTTCTACTACGTTTATTCCCATATGGTATGTGTCGTTCACACGATTTACCCAGGATGCTCTTAAATATTTCCCATTTCACTTGTGTACTTTTATTTCTGGAAATTTGCCTTCCTGAAATTTTATGTTTTTGTAGCCCCTCTACTAATAATTTTATTGAAGGATAATTGAAAAGTTACTATGTTATGGTCACTATTACCTAGGTGACCCCCCTCTTGTTGGTTCCTGTACTAGTTGGGAAGGGTAATTATCTTTTACTATTTCCAAAAACCTGCTTCCCTTCCTGGAGCTGTAGGTTTCTGCTTTCCAGTTTATATTTGGGTAGTTAAAGTCCCCCATAATAATGACTTCCCCCTGCTTCGCTGCCACATCTATTTGTCTTATAAGATTTTCTGATTCTTCCACTATACTTGGAGGTTTATAACTCACTCCTATAAGAATTTTATTATTCTATGTCCCTCCCCTTATTTCTACCCAAAGAGACTCCACATTATCATCACTTATATCCTCCCGCAGAATAGGCTTAAGGCAGGATTTAACATATAGACAGACCCCTCCCCCTTTCTTATTTTTACGGTCATTTCTGAATAGACTATAACTCTGGATATTAACAGCCCAGTCATAACTCTCATCCAGCCATGTCTCGCTTATCCCTACTATATCATATTTCTCTTCAACCATTATGAGCTCTAATTCCTCAGCTTTATTAGTGAGGCTTCGAGCATTAGTATACATACATTTAATATGTTTGTCCATATTCCCTTTCCTTTTATCACTAGTGACTATTCTAACCCCTCCCGCCGCTCCACCCCCAGTTCCATAATCTAGGCCCAGCTCTCCATCTACTCTGTCTTCACTTACTATATTGTAGTTGCCCTCCCCCCCCGGTCCCTAGTTTAAACACTCCTCCAACCTCTTAGCCATCTTCTCCCCCAGCACGGCTGCACCCTCTCCATTGAGATGCAGCCCGTCCCTACCGTAGAGCCTGTAACCGAACAAAAAGTCGGCCCAGTTCTCCATGAACCCAAACCCCTCTACCCTACACCAGCTCTTGAGCCACTTATTTACCTCCCTAATCTCCTGCTGTCTCTCAGGTGTGGCTCGTGGTACAGGTGATATTTCGGAAAATATCACCTTGGAGGTCCTAGTTTTAAGCTTCCTGCCTAAGTCCCTGAAATCGTTTGTGGGAGGGCTCTGATAAAAAGCTAAGGGAAAGTAATGCATTTTGGACTGTAGCACTGGCCAATTGCTCAACCAGGAAGCATAGTGATTATGTGATTAAGAGACACACAAACACACAAAACAAATACATTTTTGGAGGTTTCAGAACAGGGGCAGCTCTATTTTGACATCAGAATACCTCTTCAAGGGATCTTCTGTGAATGTCTTGGTGCCTGATCTCACAGGTAGTTGATTTAATGTATCTGATAGGTGTATTGCCTTGTGTTTATAAGTAACAAGTGTAATAAATAAACAAACAAACAAACAACTAAATAAATAAATAAAAATAATGCAATATTGGATCAAACTGCCGCCAGAGACAACACAGCAGCACATACTGACTGTGAGGAATATGGACAGCCCTGTCCTTATTCATGAATATGTAAAGTGGTTTTCTGTGTGGTGTGGTTTATATGTATTCATGCAGTGGATATTTTATAGATTGTGATTGATATTTTATAGATTTAGTCTAATAGCAATAACCCATAGCTGACGCAAGTTAATCATATGGACTTATTGATTAGCTTGGAGTCAGGCCGTCTGATTACCCTGTGTAAAAGACCAAAAGTCTCTCTGCATGGGGCAATAAGCGTGGAGCTGCAAAGGAGATGGTGGAGTAGATTGTGACTAGAGTGTTGACTTCGCACCTCTGAGGCAGGCTCACTGACTCCATGCCAGCAGGGGGTGGATGCTCTTTAAGAAAAGGAATATGAAATCTTTCATACCTTTGTCAAAATAAAAAATAGATCCACGGAAGCCATACCATTGTGTTGGGTATGATGAGGACATCGCAGGGAGTCCAAACATGGCCTGTCTACCTGTCCTCATCATGCCATAAGGCAGGGGTGGGGAACCTCCGGCCCGCGGGCCGCATCCGGCCCCTGAGACCTCCCGATGCGGCCCGCGGCCCGCGGCTCCCCTGTGACACGCGCTGCTTTGGAGGAGGAAGGAGCCGGCGCACACAGCATCCTCTGTGACAGCTGCCGTGCTGTCTGTGTCGGCTCCTTCCTCCTCCAAAGCGGCGCGTGTCTTCAGTCTCCTGCGGGCCGTGCGCGATGACGTCATTTCATCGCGCGCCGCCTGCAGGAGAAGACCGGCACAGAGGACCTGGGAGAGAAGAGGACAGCGTGGGAACGGAGGAAAGGTGAGAGGGATGTTTATTTTTTTTTATTTGGGGGTTAAATAGGCTACCAGGGACATGCCTGATGGGGGGGGATAACTAGGCTACCAGGGACATGACTGATGTGGGGGGGGATAACTAGGCTACCAGGGACATGACTGATGGGGGGGGGGGATAACTAGGCTACCAGGGACATGACTGATGGGGGGGATAACTAGGCTACCAGGGACATGACTGATGGGGGGGGGGGGGGGATAACTAGGCAACCAGGGACATGACTGATGGGGGGGGGATAACTAGGCTACCAGGGACATGACTGATGGGGGGGGGGGGGATAACTAGGCTACTAGGGACAAGACTGTTGGGGGTTAACTGGTCCACCAGGGACATGACTGTTGGGTGTTTACTGGTCCACCAGGCATATGACTGTTGGGGGTTAACTGGTCCACCAGGGACATGACTGTTGGGGGGGGGGGATAACTAGGCCACCAGGGACAAGACTGTTGGGGGTTAACTGGTCCACCAGGGACATGACTGTTGGGGGTTAACTGGTCCACCAGGCATATGACTGTTGGGGGTTAACTGGTCCACCAGGGACATGACTGTTGGGGGTTAACTAGGCTACCAGGGACATGACTGTTGGGGGTTAACTAGGCTACCAGGGACATGACTGTTGGGGGTTAACTAGGCCACCAGGGACATGACTGTTGGGGGTTAACTAGGCCACCAGGGACATGACTAATGGGGGTTAACTAGGCCACCAGGGACAGGCCTGATGGGGGGTTAACTAGGCTACCAGGGACATGCCTGATGGGGGGTTAACTAGGCTACCAGGGACATGACTGAGGGATTAACTAGGCTACCAGGGACATGACTGATGTGGGTTAACTAGGCTATCAGGGATATGCCTGATGGGGGTTAAATAGGCCACCAGGGACATGCCTGATGAGGGTTAACTAGGCTACCAGGGACATGACTGATGTGGGTTAACTAGACTACCAGGGACATGCCTGATGGGGGTTAACTGGTCCACCAGGGACAGGCCTGATGGGGGTTAGCTAGGCCACCAGGGACATGACTGTTGGGGGTTAACTAGGCCACCAGGGACATGACTAATGGGGGTTAACTAGGCTACCAGGGACAGGCCTGATGGGGGGTTAACTAGGCTACCAGGGACATGACTGATGTGGGTTAATTAGGCTACCAGGGACATGCCTGATGGGGGTTAACTAGGCCACCAGGGACATGCCTGATGGGGGTTAACTAGGCTACCAGGGACATGCCTGATGGGGGGTAACTAGGCTACCAGGGACAAGACTGATGGGGGTTTACTAGGCTACCAGGGACACGCCTGATGGGGGTTAACTAGGCTACCAGGGACATGCCTGATGGGGGTTAACTAGTCCACCAGGGACAAGACTGATGCGGGTTAACTAGGCTACCAGGGACATGACTGATGGGGGTTAACTAGTCCACCAGGGACATGACTGATGGGGGTTAACTAGGCTACCAGGGGCATGACTGATGGGGGTTAACTAGGCTACCAGGGACATGCCTGATGGGGGTTAACTAGGCTACCAGGGACATGACTGATGGGGGTTAACTAGTCCACCAGGGACATGACTGATGGGGGTTAACTAGGCTACCAGGGGCATGACTGATGGGGGTTAACTAGGCTACCAGGGACATGCCTGATGGGGGTTAACTAGGCTACCAGGGACATGCCTGATGGGGGTTAACTAGGCTACCAGGGACATGGCTGGGGGGGGTTAACTAGGCTACCAGGGACATGGCTGGGGGTTAACTACAATAGCAGGGGCACTAGGCGAACAATACCTTGCCTTGCCCTGGGTGCTGCAAACCCCCGCTACTAACTGCCGCGCACGGTATGCGGCCCTCGAATGATTTTATAAATGCCCGACTGGCCCTCGACATGGAAAAGGTTCCCCACCCCTGCCATAAGGGGTATCTCACCTTCTGAGTGTCCGAGGCATATGATGTTTGATATGCCAGGAATCAGGATGACGAGATATAAATTATGAACAAGGGCTGGGGCCCGTACCATTGATATGGTGCCTGGGAAAGTATCTCTTTTTGATATGTCCAAGTGTGTTCCCTTGAGGGGGGCAGCTGAAGCTCTGCCCAAAGGGGCTGAGTTACAGATGTCAGGTGACGCCCTCAGCCCAACCCTTTCAGGTCTTACATAAAAGTGAGACCTAGGGAACATGTCATGGTCACAAAGTTGGGGATCCAATCGAATTGGTTTGTGCACCACTTTCTAAGCCCATATCCCCTGGGAAGGAAGAACCTATACAACGCATCCTGTGCTAAGTATTAGAACTTTCTTATTTTATCCTTTTTGTTTTCTTTGTTTGCAGTGTCTGTATGTCTTTTTGTAACCATCTTTTTGTAACCAAGTACTGTCCATTTTAATGCATTAAACCTAAAAGTTTGATGGTTTGTCTTGTAGCCTAAACGAACCTAGTTAGCTCCAGGAAGAGTGCATGTGCGGTGTGTGACCGTATAGTGTATGACCGGGTGGCTTACTCTACCGTGTGGGTGTGTCTGCTTGCGAGTGGAACACTCTTGGGGTTCCCTGTCTCCCCAGTAAGGTAATAGGGTGGTGGCAGCAAAGTTGTGTATGTATGTTGTGTTTGGGTGTCTGGCAGCGGCTGGAAGGTTACGTGTATGACGACAGCCGGTGGGTCCCAACATAGCAAAGTTCTGTGTGCGTGCTTCGTGGATGTGTGTCTGGCTGCGGTCAGTGGGTCACGTGTATGACAGCGACTGGTGGGTCCAGATACTGCGAAGTGTCGTGTTTGTGTTGGCCAACGAGCAGGCAGTGTTCGTGGCCAAGTGGGTGTCTGGTGTCTGGGTGTGCGGAAGGCGGCAGGTGGCGATTTACGCTCGAGTTACGGCCCGGCAGCAGGGCGTAAAGCGTGAGTGCGTGAGGTGAATCGACCTGTAGGGCTAGTGCAACCCAGGGGAGTCCAGAGCCCCAAGTTCCTTTGATTCCCTTGTCTTGTCCTTCTCCCCCCCTTTTGGTCCTTGTTTTAGATCCTTTCCGCCTGGTGTGGTTAGGATTCCCCTCCCCCTTGTCAGGGCCGGCGCAGGTTGGCGCACGTGTTCGTGACACTGACCAATATAAAACCTTGAGGTTTTAAGGGTGGATAAATAAAAGACAACAAAGAGAAAAATGAAAAACAACTTTACTTGCATTAAAAAATAAACAAAAAGATGGACAGGCTAAAAAAATCAACATAAAGAATTCCTGAGGTCACTTCCAATAAAACTTGGTGCATTGGGATGGACAGCACTGTAACACATCTATGCATTTGGCTTGGTAGGCTGAATGTTTTGGCTTAATATATGCAAAAATATGTTCTTCTTTTCACTCTTTGCTCAAGTTTCTAGTTTGTTATATGCTCCACGTCAGGTCATGTTTCTTGAAGTGATCGAAGTGTGAAATAAGGCACTTATTCTCCATAAATCTGGAAGAGCATACCTCTTTTATGGCTTTTCCATTCTTCTCTTGTACACTACCTCTTCACATCTGTTTTACCCTGCTCTCCAGACCATTAAGCTCCTGCAGAATTTGTGGAGGCAAGTCATCAGTCACCTGCTCTGTCAGGTATTTTCCCACCTCTTGCACTTCTTGTTCCCAAAATCCTTTGGGGAGGGAAAACAGCTGATTTGTGTCAACTCCACCTAGCCCTTCTAGATTTAATGCCCCCTCAGCAGGAAGATAGCCGATAGGTGTCTTTCGAGCACTCTCCTCTCCTTCTACTCTACGGAAGATCCAATCTAGTACCCTGGAATTCTCCCCAAAGCCTGGCCATAAGAATTGCCCTTTGTCGTCTTTTCTGAACCAGTTGACATGGAATATTTTGGGAAGACGTAGTCCAGGTCTGTTCTGCAGGCTCAGCCAGTGAGAAAGGTAATGTCCGAAATTATAGCCAAAGAAAGGTCTCATAGCAAAAGGATCATGCATGATGACTTTGCCTATGGGATACACAGGTGACAAATTATACATATAAACAACACAACAAAAACAGAATTTCTAGTACAATAGAGAACTATAATAACTTAGTAAATAATGTAAGTACAACAAATGGAATGGAATGGAATATGAAATTATAGCATTAGAATAAATTTACCAAGATGATGTTTGGGTTCTACACTCACCTTTGTGTTCTGCAGCTGCAGTAGCCTCCGACTTCATGGCAGCCCCAACAAACACCCCATGGTTCCAGTTGAAGCTTTCATAGACCAAAGGTACCCCTAGAAAAATGCATCAATATGATTACTCTAAACAATGGCATCTATACAAGAGACCTGTTTATTTGACTGTAGCAGTCATAAACTTTTATATAGAACAGTGAAACTTAGCCAAATTCTACACAAAAAAAAAAAATCACAGAGCAGCGGTGGTCTCCGGAGTGGGAACTACAAAATCTTTAGGAAGCCATACATATAAGATAGGTGTCAGTGAAACGCTTGCTCGGCTTTCATAATCATCCCATACACATGCTTTCTTGGTGGAACATTCATGTGTTCTCAATGGAGAGAGGGGGAAAGGTAATACCTGACATCTGTTGAGTAGAAGAAGGGAGGCCACCATACACATTAAATGGTTGGCCTGTCCTGCCAAATTTCAGGCTGACACATGTCTAATGTGTATGCAAATAAGAGCCTGTGGAGCCTCATTGAAGAGTCTCAAAACACAGGACTAGCCAGATATCCCTCCGGGAAGGACCCAGCCAGGGGGCAGCTCCTGTTGGGAAACCACCAAAACCACCATATTAAGTGGCCCTATAAGTCAATGTAATGACAAGGGATAAACCAAGGCCTGGTAATGTCTAATGTGTATACTAGCTTTAATGCATGGTCCACAGGGTTTTCACTTAATGACCTTAACATATACTTGCAAAATTCACCCTATTAGGTTTGTGCTTCAGTGTTCTTGTCACTTCCCCTGTCATGACCAGCGCTTGTGTGTATCTCTTACCCTCCGGACAACCAATATATATGTATTATATATAAGAATTCGAAGCTAAGTGCCAAATCTGTCCTGTTAGAAAACCTGTAAGCTAGTGGTGGTAGATAACCTAACTCAGGCTCTACAATAGGTAGATTGCATACTGCAGAAGCATGACCACTTCTGATAAAAGACAATTCTGATAAAGGGAGATTGGCACTGAAATACATTAAGCAATTATGCCTATTTTTATTCTGTACCCCAATATTAATGGGATCCTGATCAAGGTGGAAACAAAGAGTCAAATACAACAACACAAAGCATATGACTTACCCTCCGGCCTTCTACCACCAAAGATAATAGCATCTATGGGAACACCCTCTGGTGACTCCCAATCCTCATCCATAATAGGGCACTGAGCAGCAGGGGCACAGAATCGTGAATTTGGATGTGCACTTGGCTCTTTATTTCCTATAGAGAGAAACATTTTTTACACAAACTAGAAGGGTCAAAAAAGGGATACATAAGTCGAAATAGTACATTTATCTCACCTTTCTGCCAAGGCTTTCCTAGCCAAGATGTGACAGTCACACCAGGTGGGAGCTCCTGATCCAGTCCTTCCCAGTACACACCTCCATCACTGGTCTCTGCCACATTGGTGAAGATGGTGTTCTTTTCCACTGTATGCAGCGCATTGGGATTTGTTTTTACTGAGGTTCCAGGAGCAACACCAAAGAAGCCATTTTCTGGATTAATAGCCCGAAGACGTCCTATAAGGAAAAAGAAAGGATTTAAAGAGGAAGTCCCAAGAAAATGAAAAATGTCAGGTTTTGTGACGGGTTTTGTGATGTAATCTTGAAGCTAAAACCAGAATTGGATTCAAGAAAGCAAAGTAGTATGTCTTTTATATTGTGTCTTTAAAGCGTAACTATCATTTTTTTTTTTATTGCAGAAATCAGTAGTATAAGCGATTTTAAGAAACTCTGTAATAGGTTTCATCAGCCAAAAAAAGCCTCCTTCTGTACTCAAGAAGCAATCTCCCAGCCTCCCCCCCTGACTTCTTATCTGTGCATTATCAGGCAAACACGTCTTCATTACAGAGAAGCCAGTGAAGACGGGTTCTGCTCTCTCTATTGTAAGGGCTCGTTCACACAGAGCAAAAGCAGCTGAATTTCTACACTGAATCAGCCGTTAAAATAGGTGCAGAGATAATTTCCATTGTGTTGAATGGAAATTCTGCTCTGCAGTTCACACGGTGGAATTTCCGCACTGAACTAATCCGCTTTCCGCCAGAAGAATTAACATGTTCATTCTTCCGCTAGCGGAAGCCTATACAAACCAATGGGGCTCTGATTTTCAGTTTCAGTGCGGAATACAAGCGGAAATTACGCGCTGAATCAGCGCGGGAATGGGGAAAAAAGGGGGGGAGGAGGATTCTAGTATATATTCTGGTATAGTCTAGTTTACTCGCCAAATACTGGCTGAATTTCAGCGCTGAAGTATTCCTCGAGTATTCCGCGCTGAATTTGTCAAGAGCTGATTAAGAGCTGAACACTTTCCTAGCGGAATACGCAGGGATTCTGCTTACATTCTGCTCGGAATTCAGCGTCAGTTGATTTCAGGCGGAAAAATTTTCTCGCGTAATCCGCCCCTTTTGCTCTGTGTGAACGTAGCCTAAGCCTATGAAGGGGGGAGGGGCTGAGGGAGATGAGGGAGCAGGAAGAGGTGACATGAAGGTCAGCTGTTTGTAGACTCTCTGGGCACCTAAAACGCTAAATTCAGGTGTCAGAAAGGTCAGTGCTTATCTATGAACTTACTGAGAGAAGATTGCAGGGTGTTGTGCTGTGCAGAAATCCTCCGTGCTCAGTCACTCCTAACAGCCCCTCCCCTCTCCATAGCCACATAATGGAGACAGAAATCCTGCTGCTTCTGCAGTGAGGGGGGAGGCTAGGGGATTGCTTTTTCAGTCCAGAAGGAAACTCTTTTAGTACATAAAACCTATTACAAAGTTTCTTAAAATCGCTTGTACTGTTGATATTTAATGTTTTCAGAAAAATGACCCTGAAATGACAGTTACGCTTTAAACTTTTATATCTCTCCCATTATGATCCATGTCTAGATATGGCTTCATAACTGCATCGCAAAACCAAAACGCATAAAACACACCCTAATGCTATCAATCTGGTGCAAATCTATTATTAATGCTTAAGTGGTTGCTTACTGCTGAGGTATTAGGGAAACCTGCAGCCTTCACTGCTGCCACTATGTTGCTTCATTTCTCAATCATGGGTTACAAACCTTGACTATCAAATTTCATCCAGGCAATGTCATCTCCCACGCATTGTACTTTCCAACCAGGCAGCGCTGGCTGCATCATTGCAAGATTTGTTTTTCCGCAGGCACTCGGGAAGGCAGCAGCAATGTATCTTTTACGTCCAGCAGGGTTTGTGATACCCAAAATCTAATATGGGAAAGAAACCCCATAACAGGAGAATGTACAAACAGCAGAAAAAAGATGGCTCAGGAAACAGAAGAGAGAGGGTCTAGTGCAGGAGAGAGTCTACAAGGGGCCAAAAGCTCCTCTCTCACCAGCATGTGCTCAGCCAACCAGCCCTCATCCTTGGCAATTCGGGAGGCTATGCGTAGAGCGAAGCATTTTTTTCCCAAGAGAGAATTCCCTCCATATCCACTGCCAAAAGATACAATTTCACGGTTATCAGGAACGTGGGCAATGATAGTTTTTTCAGGGTTGCAGGGCCAGGAGTTCACTAGGGGTGCTGTAGAGAAGACAGAGACGGATCTGGTTAGTTACTGTATCTGTATACTGCAAGGTGAAATAATGAATACCCGAGAACGTTCTTACCCTTCAGGGGGAGTGGTTGCCCCACAGAGTGCAGACATTTCACAAATTCACCATCTCCTATCGCGTCCAAGACTGGCGTGCCCATACGTGTCATGATACGCATACTGGCGACTACATATGGGGAATCTGTGAGCTGAACCCCATATTTAGACAGGGGGGAGCCAACTGGGCCCATGCTGAATGGTAATACATACATTGTACGACCTAGAAAAAGAGGAGCAAACCAAGCCATGACCCGTTAATAAAGTATTTATTTTCATCCAAACTCTATAGCAAAGATTTATCAAGTTGTCTTATAGTAAGATTCTCTTTGTTGCCTACAGCAATCAATCAATCTCATATTGCTTCGGTAATATAAAAACTGAGCTGTGATTGGTTGCAATGGACACCCTGATAAATTTCCTCCTATGTATGATAAAAATAAGCTTTGTAACAATGAATGCACATTATGACTGGAGACTAAACTAAAATCAGAAATACAATGTAAGGTTGATAGCATCTTACAAACCTTTCATGCAACCAGGGAATCGGTCATTCTTAGCTCTTTCAAAGTCTCCAGGGGACATCCAGTTACCCAGCTGCCCACTTGCTCCCTCCGCAGGAATTGGAACAGTGTCCCGCTTGTTCGTTGTTACTATGACTGTCTTGCTCTCAACTCGAGCAACATCCTTTGGGTCAGTTCTAGCCAACCAGCTGGAGGACAGATGAGAAATAGAAAAACTAAGAAGAGGTGGCTAGGGCATGCAAGAATGGAAAATGTGCACTAAACTAGGATATGTGTACAGGCAGCACAGTACAGCAAAACCTCAAAGGGCTACTCTGGGTAAGGGCCTTTTCTGATATATGCCCAGGGATGGGTTATTTAAAAATAATAATGCACACTTACCTCCCTGGCTTCCGCAGTATCTTACCCAATCCATCCTGCTGCGTGGCGGCTTCCAGAACCAGTTGTCGTGATGTTGCAGGCCTGTCCACCAAAGAGCGGCTGCAGCAATGTCCTGCCCCAGCTGCTGATTGGCTGGGCGGGCCTGCAACGTCATGACAACTGGTTCTGGAAGCCGCCACGCAGCAGGATGGATTGGGTAAGATACTGCTGCAGAAGCCAGGGAGGTCACCGAGCGAATATAAAAAAAACCCAGAGTACTCCTTTTAACCTATGTTGCCACAAAGTCGAAATAGCCAAAATACGTCCGTTATTCATAATGATGGCCGTAAATAATGATCATGATAATTTTTAATGGCCATCATTATCAAAGAGCAACTGTTTTTGGCCTAAAAAGATGGTGTGTGAGTTAGAGAGAGAGTAGTCTTGCTGCAAGGTGTGGGTGCGGATGAGAGGAAGATAGGGGGAGAGGTAGAGACCATGGGAAATTAAAATCATAGTTTGTACAACATCTTACTTACCAGTTTTGGTACTTGTTCAGTTTCTTTATCATTCCCTCTTGTTGCAATACAGTCAGGATGGTGTCATTTTCCTCAGGAGTGCCATCACATATATGGATATTCTGGGGGTCGCACAGTTCAGCTCCTCTTATCACAAACTCCCGGACGGCAGGGGGAAGTCGCTCTATCTGCCCACTTAGGACACGTAGAGCGTGTGCCTGGCGGCTGCTTACCTGCTGTGACTGTACCCATGCTCTAACAGCCCGGGAGCATGGCCTGTGCAAAGATTAAGAAAGACACTACTTACAACCATTTCCAGATTTAGGATAAATTCACATGGGCGGATCCGCCGGGAGTTTCACGAACGAAATCCGCAGTTAATCCGCAATACACGTATTATTCTTATTCTTAATCTGCAGCAGATTTGATGGAGCTGATTTTAAGTTTAAGCAAATCTGCAGCTTCAAATCTGAGCCATCAAATCTGCTGCAGATCCTGTACGTGTGAACGCACGCTAAGAATGCAAAACTATAAATAATAATGCACACCCAAAAACCCATCAATGTCCGCTCTGCAGGCAACAGTGGGAATGGTTGACTATATATGAATAAACATGTATTCTATCTTTCCTGACATTGCAGTTACTATCTGAGGGTTGTAATCCTTTTCTATATCGCAGTTGAGCTATTGTTGCAGAGCATCTATGAAGAAGCTGGTTCTTGACACAGTGATAACTAGGAAGCATTTTGGTGGAGGGGGGGGGGGGGGGCTTTTGTCTTTGGGTTGTGAAACCTGGAAAAGTGTCAGGTTACTGGAGCGGGGGAGGAGAGAAAACTCTATGCCATCCTTTGTGAGAGTCCAGGGTTTGGGGTGTTTAATGGGTCTTCCCCGCAAATAAGACATCCCCTGAAAATTAGACCTAGCAGAGTTTTTGCTGAATTGCTAAATATAAGGCCTCCCCCAAAAAGGAAGACCTAGCAAAACTTTTGTTTGGAAGCATGCCCGCCAGGGCATGCAGCTGTGATTCTTTTTAGCTCACCGCCGTTGTCCCCTGCCTTCACTGTCAGTTGCAGAGCAGCTGCATGCAGGACATGAAGACCGTCACCTGGCGCCAACCCCAATGTTCCGTTTAGCAACCATCACTTGTAAAAGGCATCAAGAGGCTCATCGCATGCTGCCATCCCCATTGTCCCCTACCGCCAGATGTAAAGTTGCACACAATCTGCCATTATCCCGTCATCTGTCTCCATACCATACGCAGTCCCTGCTGAGCTGCACGAGTGTGCTGTGGTGAGCTCCCCCTGGTGGCTGGAAGCCGCCATACCATACACTCTGTTCCTGCTGTGCATGTGACATGTGAATTCTTCTTCATGGAAAAATAACACATATCTTAAAAAATAAGACCTAGCGCATCTTTGGGAGCAAGCATTAATATAAGACCCTGTCTTATTTTCTAGGGGAACACAGTAGTTGCCAGCTGAGAATGCTCCTTAAAGGTGGCCATACACCTTCAATAACTGCCAGCTAAACAATTGTTATCTCTCCTGACAATCTCCCCATACACAGAAACATTTGGTATGGCCAAGTGTTCATGTGTTCTCTATGGCAAGGGTTAAGACTGCTCTGGCTGCGGCTTATCTTTCCCAGAACAAAGGGGTCCAGCAGTGCTTTTCTTTCCCACCTGATCTCTATTGTGTTGGGAAAGCCCCTACACCTTATACTGGTGGCCACACCCACCTCTCTGTAAGACACTCACACAGGGTGCATTACTATCACTGAATGATGTTATTCAACTACAGGCGGTGTAAATGGTTAAACATTTCTGGCTATTTACTAAAAAAAAAAAAAAAACCTGAGTCATCCAAGTTGGATTCACTATACATCTTGTTTTGCTAAACTCTGCAATTACATTCCTCCACCTCGGCAACCTTTGACTCCAGCACTTGATAAACAGCACGTACAAAGTGCTAAGGTCATGGACAAGATATGCAGTAACACAGGATAAACATGTATTTAGCATTTACCTACTGTAGCTCCATCTAACAATAAGTCAGTATTCAATATGGCCTATATACATTACTAAGGAGGCCAGAGTTATCTGTCATCACATACTAGCCAAAAACATAAGGGGGGAGGGATAGTAGTTATAAATCAACCCTGTACCAGGTGTACTTGCAAAAAAAAAGGTGCAAAGTTTGTGCAAGCCAAGCTGTTTCTGCAAAACTCTGCGCCACTTTCCCAAAGTATGCCCCCGCTCACTTCAAGGAGTTGCCCGTACTCAATTTTTTATAATGGAAATCAATAGAAAAACGGATCAAAACGCAAAACGGATGCAAACACGTACATCAGTTGCAAAAAAACAAACAAAAAACAGATGAAAAAGGTACTGCAAAAAAACGCAGTGTGAACCCAGCCAAAGCACAGTATGGGCTCAGGCGTTCCTCCAGATACATGCCTATGTGTGTCTGGGGATAACACATGACAGTAGGGATGTATGTTTTCCTATTCTGCAAGGGCCTCCCCAAGTACAGTGGGTGCAGACATGGACCCTGCATCCACCTGCAGGGAACCTTGGCCCTCCAGCTGTTGCAAAACTACAACTCCCATCATACTTGGACAGCCAAAGCTATAGCTTAAGCTGTATGCATGATGGGAGTTGTAGTTTTGCAATAGCTAGTGGGCCAAGGTTCCCTACCCCTGACCTACAGCAACAACAAGGAGTGCTGGCAGCCAACATCTGCTTCCAGACCAAGCATGTATAATGCTAAATGTAACTTTTCCATGATGAGTTAGTGGTAATATTTGTAACCTTTTCTATCCTACGGAATATTATTTGTAATGTTTGTAACCTTTTCTATCCTACAGAAGGTCTCAGCCTTTGTGCCACCCTGGATGCTGCTTCTGCCATCCTTCTTATTACAGCCTATCATTGTTACATGGATGATACTATTGCTCAGCATTCTGCCAGTTTTTTTTCCATAGGCTTTCCCCAGTCCGGTCCGGGTCTGATCACATGGAGTACAGCGGGTGGGGGGGTGATGCAATATCATCTATAACTCCTATGCTGTACAAACTCTGTCCTATTGCTGCACATCAGTTATATCGTATCCCAAATACTGTAGCCAAACATGCCCAGATAAGGAACCAATCATACAGCAATAAACTTGTCCTGATCACATATTATTGATCCTGTCCTGATCATATATCACTGAGCCTGTCCTGATTTACTGCTGATCCTGTTCTGATCATATTAATAAACCTGTCCAGGTCATATGCTGCTCATATTACTGATCCTGTACTGAACGTATTAATAAACCCGTCTAGGTCATTTACTATTCATATTACTGATGGTGTGCTGATCATGCATGCAACATATTACTGATCCTGTACTGATCATGCACCATTCATACACTAGTGAACTTGTGCTGATCATACACATCATACACTAGTGAGCCTGTGCTGATCATACACATCATACACTAGTGAGCCTGTACTGATCATACACATCATACACTAGTGAGCCTGTACTGATCATACACATCATACACTAGTGAGCCTGTGCTGATCATACACATCATACACTAGTAAACTTGTGCTGATCATACACATCATATATTAGTGAGCCTGTGCTGATCATACACATCATACACTAGTGAGCCTGTGCTGATCATACACTAGTGAGCCTGTGCTGATCATCCACATCATACACTAGTAAACTTGTGCTGATCATACACATCATATATTAGTGAGCCTGTGCTGATCATACACATCATACACTAGTGAGCCTGTGCTGATCATACACTAGTGAGCCTGTACTGATCATACACATCATACATTAGTGAGCCTGTACTGATCATACACATCATATATTAGTGAGCCTGTGCTGATCATACACACACACATATATAATATATATATATTATATATATATATATAACAATAAGAGGTCTGCCATCGCCACCCCTCCCCCAGGCAGGCATGTGCCCCCTGAATGTCACCCTTCCTATAGCTGTTCTATGGGCACTGTCTGACCTTCACCCTGGGGTCACTTGTTGCCCTCCCCTCAGCTCCCCGTCCCCCGCACTTACCCCAGGACACGGACGGAGAAGGAGGGCATGGTGGCGGGACACGGACAGCTCAGGGAGATCCTGCAGGATGAGGAGCCGGGGGAGGTGTGGGGATACACCGTGCGGGGAGGGACTGGGGGCAGGGACACCAGCAGGGGGCCGGACAACACGGGGATCGGTTTGGGGTGGTGAAACTGGACCAAAGGTCTTGTTTGTCGCTACATCCTGTATGAGAGTCCCGGCACACACCCCGTGGCATCGTGTCACTGTCTGCCCCTCCCCCGCCCCGCCAGGACTACCTAGAATGGCCGGTACTCCCGCCATTGGTTACTGGGCGCCGAGCCCCCCGGGCCGCATCTTACCCACCGCCCAGATACACATGTGGAGGATCCGGCCGCCTCCTCCCCAGTGTCTGCCCCCAAATCCTCCTCCCGCTCCCCAGCTGATGTAACACTGGCCGGCTGTGAGGTACTGCTCCACATGTGCACATACCGGCACGTACTTACTGTCCCGCCAGCTACACGGAAATCCACGGGTGACAGATGAGGGACTGGGGGGCCCCGAGCCCACTCCTGAGGGGTCCTGCTGCCCTGCAATCAATATATAGATAGATAAGAAGGAAGTAATAGAAGGCGGACTACCTGGACTATGGGCTTTTTCTGCTAAATCTGTTTTTAATAAATAGCTGGGAAGGTTATCATTACAAATAGTTATTATTATTTATTTATTTTTTTTAAAGGTACATAACTTGCATCTCCTGTACTGTGCAGCTGCAGAGCGAAGCACTTAGCTGGGCACTTCTCCCTGCTGGTTGTAATGATCAGTAGGGGTCTGAATGCCCTGACAGATCCAACCTTTCCACAGATTTCTATGACACAAACAGGAAAGTGCAACAGCAACCTGCAAATGGCAGGACTTATGGTACGTTTACACAGAACGATTATCGCTCTTAGCATTTGAGCGATAATCGTCTCGTGTAAACACAGCAAATGATCAAGAGATGAGCGAGAAATCGTTCATCCTGATCGTTCAACATGTTCTCAAATGGTTGTTTGCCGTTCGCTGAAAATTGGCAGATCGCTTTGTCTAAACAGTCCTTCGCAGATTCACTCTGTGTGAGATGGGCTTAAGCAGTCTTAAAACGATCGCAATAACGATTTTTTCTAACGATTTATCTCTTTGTCTAAACACTGATCGTTATAAATACCAAATCGTTGCTTCAAAATCGTTAAATGATTGGGCGAATTATTGCTCTGTGTAAGCGGACCATTAGGATATGTGCACACTGAGTAATTCTGGCGGAAAACTCATCCCTGCGCGCTCCCGCTTCCCTCTCCGCTGGCTCCATAGACTCCATTCTATGGTTGGGCAGATTCCGCTGTCTGCCCAAAAAATGTCAACGGAATCTGCCCGAGCATATTATGGAGCCTATGTGACGGGCAGAACTTTAAGTGGGAGCACGGGGGGGGAGCAAGCGGATTCCACGCTGCACATACTGTTACCACACATACCTCCCAGCATAGACACAATAAAAACCTGTTCTAGAGATTTTTTTTTAAAATGAGGTTCTTAGCAAATTGTTTGATCAAACAGAATGTGCCATCTCACCACACCAAGGTGCCCTCAGAGACATGGCCGTACTCTAGCAACTGCCTCTCTTGGGCTCACATTAAAGGGGAAGTCCGGGCAAAATCTATTTTAAGATATATTATTGCCCAACTATATATATATATATATATATATATATATATATATATATATATTATCGCTGCTGCTCGCTGCTGTCCCTGCTGCTGTGGATCACCCCTGCCGGCCTGGAGCACCTCCCAACACCCTTCTCAAGCCAGGAGAGGTAGCAGGGAGCAGCAGGAGCTGGGGGCTGCCAGACTAGTGGTGCCGAGGGCCGCAGGCATAGGGAAGGGTGCATAGGGACGGACTGCTGCAGCAGCGGGACAGACTGGAGCAGCAGGAGCTGGCAGTTTATGTGATGTGACGTCACTAACTTTACAGGTGCATTTCCAATTTGTTGGACAATAAAATATCTTAAAATTGATTTTGCCCGGACTTCCCCTTTAAGTTTGTAGGCCAAGAGAGGCCATTGTTAGTGTAGGATCCATCTATCTGAGGACACCTTGGCCTGGTGAGATGGTACACTCTGTTTGATCAAATAGCTTGCTAAGAATCTAATTTTTTTAAAATCTTTAGGTTTTTATTGTGTGTACCCTGGAGGGAATATGTGCGGTAAGTTCTGGCACTTGCAGGTTGCTGTTGAACTTTCCTGTTTATGTCTGTATTTTACCCAGAGTGCAAGGCAACCTGCAAAGTGTGAACTGAGGTGTCGGAGTGTTGGCCATTTTTTGCTTTTTATGTTTTTATGTCAATAGTCTTGTGAAATGATAGTAACACTTTAAGATGCGCCACCATGTACCACGATTCTGGCACAACTAACAGCTGTCTAGTCTTCACAGTCTGAGAATGTGACACATTTATCAAACAGTCTGATAACTTGTATTAAAGGGGTACTCTGGCAGCAATCTTTTTCTTTCAAATCCACTGGTGTCAGCAAGTTATATAGATTTGTAAATTACTTCTATTTAAAAATCTCCAGCCTTCCAGTTCTCATGAGCTGATGTATGCCCTGCAGGAAGTGGTGTATTCTTTACAGTCTGACATAGTGCTACCTGCTGCCACCTCTGTCCATGACAGGAACTGTCCAGAGCAGTAGCAAATCCCCGTAAAAAAAACTCTACTGCTTTGAACTGTTCTTGTCACAGACAGAGGTGGCAGCAGAGAGCAGTGTATAAGACTTGAAAGAAAACACCACTTGCTGCAGGACATACAGCAGCTGATAAGAACGGGATTGAAAGAAAAAACATTTGCTGAAGTACCCCTTTAATCTGGTGCATTCTAACACTGTCTGTCTACTTTGACACTATTTGGTAATTGGGCCATTGTAGTATGTCTTGAGTAATATCCCCTGTAAGGTATGGCCACTGACAAAGAATAGATTGCTATCCCTTTAAGAGAATTGTAATGAATATATTTATATCTTGTGTTGTTTTCCTTGCAGGAAGAGATTGGTGTTAAGTAAATATGTTTATCCTACACGTAGAAAAGGCAGCATTGCTATATTGCGGGAGTGCGGAGACTGCTGAGCACCAATGAGGATCCTGCTTTGAATATTTTTTATTATTATTGTATCGAGACCTTTTGGATCCAGTTATGTGTTCTAGTTTTTAATGTTAAATGTGTGTATATAGAGATAGCAGTATAATGGCAGGGAATCACCATACTTGCAAGCTGTGTTGTTAGGTGGGAGACAGAGGATTTGGTGTAGAGAACTGTAGACAGGGAATGTGGTGTTCTCACCACCACTTTTAGGAAACAGTTAAAGGGCCTCCAAAAATGTGCATCTTCTCAGCTACGGTGGTTGTACTGAGAGTGTAGCTGATTTAAAGCGACTCTGTACCCACAATCTGACCCCCCCCCCCCCCCCAAAACCACTTGTACCTTCGGATAGCTGCTTTTAATCCAAGATCTGTCCTGGGGTCCGTTCGGCAGGGGATGCAGTTATTGTCATAAAAATAACTTTTAATCCAGCAGCGCTGTGTCTAACGGCCGGGGCTTACATTTGTATATGCATTAGGCTGGCACACCCTCTCTGTCCTTCCTTTCCACCCTCCTCAACATTTACTGCTGTTTGAGCTTTGCACAGGTGTCTTAACGATCCAGCCCATGTTCATTATACAAACAGGTGGGGAATAGGGAGCAATCTGCCTGGAGCATTCCTAATGATGAGGAGGGTGGGGAGGAGGGACATAAAGGGTGTGCCAGCCTAATGCATATACAAATGTAAGCCCTGGCCATTAGACACAGCGCTGCTGGATTAAGGGCCCTATTCCAACGGACGATTATCGTTTGCATAATCGTTAACGATTAACGATCTCAAACGACCGCTTTTGCGAAAGACCTGAAAACGTTCAGTCATTTCCATGGAACGATAATCGTTACCTATGATCGTAATTGCGATTTATTCGCTATTGCGTTCGTATCTATTGCGAACGACCGAACGATGTCTTATTCAATGCGAACGATTTGCGAATGAGCAACTATAAAAATAGGTCCAGGTCTCATAAAGCGATCAACGATTTCTCTTTCGGTCGTTAATCGTTAACTGCATTTCAACCGAACGATTATCGTTTAGATTTGAACAATTTAATGATAATCTGAACGATAATCGCCCGGTGGAATAGGGCCCTAAGGGTACAAACACACACACACCGTATACGCAGCAGATACGCAGCAGATCTGCAGCAGATTTGATGGTGCAGATTTGATGCTGTGTTCAGTTATTTAGATCTACTCTGCTGCGTATTTGTTGCGTATTTGCTGCATATTGCAGCAGTAAATATGCTGCGTATACGGTGTGTGTGTTTATACCCTTAAAGTTATTTTTATGACAATAACTGCATCACCTGCCGAACGGAGCCCAGGACAGATCTTGGATTAAAAGCAGCTATCCAAAGGTACAAGTGGTTTCGGGGGGGTCAGATTGTAGGTACAGAGTCGCTTTAAGGGTACAAACACACACACCGTATATGCAGCGTATTTACTGCTGCAATACGCAGCAGATACGCAGCAGGTTAGATCTAAATAACTGAACACAGCATCAAATCTGCACCTGCAGATCTGCTGCGTATACGGTGTGTGTGTTTGTACCCTAAGGGTGCGTTCACACCTACCGCATCCGCAGCTTATTTTTCCGTGGAAATACGCAGGTCTGGTAGTGCAGATTTCAACCTGCGAGAAATCCGCATATGTGTGCGTTTTGCGGTTTTTCTGCAGCAAGTTTATTGCAACTGAAATGTCCGTTTAGAATGAGAGACATTTTAAACTGACATTTCAGTTGCGATAAACTTGCTGCAGAAAAAACGCAAAACGCACACATATGCGGATTTCTCGCAGGTTGAAATCTGCACTACCAGACCTGCGGATTTCCGCGGAAAAATAAGCTGCGGATGCGGTAGGTGTGAACGCACCCTAAAGGGGTTTTCTGGTAGATGCCTCAGACTGCAGGGGAAATAGCAATTTAAACATACTCACTCTGCCTGCTCCCCGTGCCGCTGCTGTTCTTCCAAGTGTCCAGTACCCACTTTATACAAGCAGAGACTGCCCATGAGCGCGATGTAACTAAAGTTGTTCTTTAAATGAGAACTGCAGCTAAAAACCACCATGCCTCCTTATGCAAACTTCTGTGCATTGTAAATATTGGTATTAAAACAAGTGTTCAATGCCTGTGCAATACAGATGGAGCAGGTTATATTTGGTGTGTGCTTCATTGCTGCGCCATTTACTCTTAGTAGGGTAGTCACCACCAGATACCTTGCTTTCTCTTGGGCCCCTTTCTTACAAACATGACAGTCCAAAATAGTGCTGTACTATAGCATCCTAACTTGTTGATATAATATACATTTATGGGATGGACGTGTAGTGTTGGCAATGTGTCATAAGGGCCCCAGTGGAGAGCCCAGAGCAATTTTGCCTATGGTAACATCTCTAAAGAGTTTGCATGTTCTCGGCAATCGGCAACAACGGCCGTACTTTGTAGGTAAAGATAAGCTGCATGTTCTTCTATGGGATCCTGGCCGGAGCATATACACATCGTATACGCTCCGTCTGGGACATGTCAGTTTTCTGTGGCCGCCTCTGGTGGGCCAGTCCAGCACTGTGCTTATCTCTACTTTCATATAAAAAATATGCAAAATGCAAAAGACATTTGTTTGTCCAACAGCGATAGTCATCTTATGGCTATTGCAATCTTAAAGGGAGTCTGTAATGGACGCTAGAGCTGTCACTCAATAGCATAGGTATGTTTTATGCTTTACCCTTCATCCGTGCAGCACTGTCAGTTTTGACCTCTCCCTTTCTGTATGTGAACAGTGTACTACAAAGCCAAACAAACACACTGTAAGGAGAGTTGTTATAGCCACGGGCATACATTAACAAATAATATAGCTCCATAGCAGGATTCTAAATAGCTCCCATATGCGCCTAAAATCACAGGGCAATGCAATATTTTCTTCTCTGTCTCAGAAATGTAAACCATCTATACAGTATATGCCTCTCATGGCATGATAGACCAGGTAATAAAATACTAAGATACACATTTTATAAGGCCTGGAAGAGTAGTACTTGCCATCTGCAAAACCTATGTGTCTAGGTAGTGTATAGACCCTGCACATTTTACCATGACAGTTGTAATACAAAGCATGAAATGGGTGTAAAACCCCTTGAAAATCAGTGTGAAAAACTGTGCATGAAATCAATAGGAAAATGTCAGAGTCCATATGGAAACATAAGGATGCAGATGCAGCCAGCATGATTTTCACATGACTTTGCAGCCAAATTGGAGTAAAACACAGTACTATTATATGGTTAAAATAAGAACGCTTACAAGGCAGTGGGTGAACTTTGCCTTAGTTGAAGTGTTTGGGTTAGTCGGTACAGTACATTGTTTTTGTCTGCTATCAGTGTGATAAGTGTTCCTATCTATTGTGGCGCTTTTAAGGATTTGCTGAAGATCTGGGCACCAAAGCTAAACCTTGAAATGTATTTACCTGACAAGGAACTGGCTCCTTCTTGATGCCATGTGTGCGGTGTCATCTCTGTATGGAGAGGTTACTTGGGGGTTGGGGCATCTATGTTATACCGCAGCAATCCTTTGTTCCATACACAAGTATATTTTATGTATTTTATACAAGTTGTTTTGACTATAAATTTTTGTCCCTTATAGTTAGTTGTTTATTGAATGTAAAGAGGTGGTGTCACGAAGAAAACTGGGTGTATAATGATGCATTATGTTAAATAAAACATATTTCCAATGTACAAACATATCTTAAGGGTGCCTTCACACATACCGTATCGCTGTGTATTTACAGTATCGCTGCGAGTTTCTCGCACATAAATCCACAGTGATACTGATTGCTATCAAGTCAGTGTATGTGTATTCTCGCTGCATGTTTGGTGCGATTTTTACATGCGAGTTTTGATTTTCATATGATTTCTACAGGCGAGTTCAACACCACAAAAAATGCAGCTACTTTCATTCGAGTTTGTTGCGAGTTTTGTGCGAGAAATAAGCAGCGATACGGTACGTGTGAAGGCACCCTTAAATGTATTGTTAAAAAAAAATATATAGTCTCACAAATCCTCCATGTGCTGCTTTGATTGATAATCTGTTGCCCTTGGTTAAGGCCCGACAAACATCCGCTAGATTGGGTCCCTCATGCTCAGTTGAATTTCAGTCACATCAGGGGCATAACCAGAAAGGGCTAGGCCCCATAGCAAACTTTTGATTGCGTCCCCCCATCCCACTATAGGAAATCCCCCTGTTGGTTAACCCTCCGCCCAGTAGGTAGCATATGTTAGGCATCTCCGTTGGTATCCCCCCAGTAGATAGTGCCCCCTATGTTAGGCATCTCTCTTAGTATACACCGTTGTAGACATCTCTCTTAGTATACACCGTGGTAGACATCTCTCTCGGTATCCCCCCATAAATACTGAAATAGGCATCTCCCCCACTATCCTACCCCCCCAGTACATAGTGTCCCCCATGGTAGGCATCTCCCTTGTTAGTATGATGACAGCTCAGAAGGCCCGTTGTATTGCAGGGATGGGACCCCTAATGTGTTGGGCCAGTGGCGTAGCTACCACGGTCGCAGCGGTCGCCGCTAAAACATCCGCTAGGCCCCCCCTTGCCACTGTACTGCTCCCCTCCCACTCCCTCTTGTGACCGCAAGCAATGTTTTGCCCGCGATCACAAGAGGCAGGCTGGGACAGCCCCCGGCTGACTTGTGGGGCTGGGAGCATCACCTAGGCAAAAAAAAAACAGGTCCCGCGAAGCTCCGCCCCCTCTGCAGGAAGCCCCGCCGCGAGAATCCCGCCAGCGCGCTTTTCTAGAAGACTAGAGGAAGCATTCAGGTGAGTATAGATTTTTTTGTTTTAAAGGGCATGATGGGGGGTGTAGTGGTATGATGATGGAACAAGAGGATGATGAGGATGTAGTGGTATGATGATGGAACAAGAGGATGATGAGGGGTGTAATGGTATGATGATGAAACAAGAGGATGATGAGGGGTGTAGTGGTATGATGATGATGGAACAAGAGGATGATGAGGGGTGTAGTGGTATGATGATGGAACAAGAGGATGATGAGGGGTGTAATGGTATGATGATGAAACAAGAGGATGATGAGGGGTGTAGTGGTATGATGATGATGGAACAAGAGGATGATGAGGGGTGTAGTGGTATGATGATGGAACAAGAGGATGATGAGGGGTGTAATGGTATGATATTGAAACAAGAGGATGATGAGGGGTGTAGTGGTATCATGATGATGGAACAAGAGGATGATGAGGGGTGTAGTGGTATGATGATGAAGGAACAAGAGGATGATGAGGGGTGTAGTGGTATGAGGATGAAAGAAGAGGATGATGGGGTGTAGTGGTATGATGATGGAACAAGAGGATGATGGGGGTGTAGTGGTATGATGATGAAAGAAGAGGATGATGGGGGTGTAGTGGTACGATGATGACGGAACAAGAGGATGATGGGGGGTGTAGTGGTATGATGATGAAGGAACAAGAGGATGATGAGGGGTGTAGTGGTATGAGGGTGAAAGAAGAGGATGATGGGGGTGTAGTGGTATGATGATGGAACAAGAGGATGATGGGGGTGTAGTGGTATGATGATGAAAGAAGAGGATAATGGGGGGTGTAGTGGTATGATGATGGAACAAGAGGATGATGGGGGGTGTAGTGGTATGATGATGATGGAACAAGAGGATGATGAGGATGTAGTAGTATGATGATGGAACAAGAGGATGATGGGGGTGTAGTGGTATGATGATGAAGGAACAAGAGGATGATGGGGGGTGTAGTGGAATGATGATTAAAGAACAAGAGGATGATGAGGGGTGTAGTGGTATGATGGAACAAGAGGATGATGGGGGGTGTAGTGGTATGAGGATGAAAGAAGAGGATGATGGGGGTGTAGTGGTATGATGAAGGAACAAGAGGATGATGGGGAGTGTAGTGGTATGAGGATGAAAGAAGAGGATGATGGGGGTGTAGTGGTATGATGATGGAACAAGAGGATGATGGGGGTGTAGTGGTATGATGATGGAACAAGAGGATGATGAGAGGTGTAATGGCATGATGATGAAGGAACAAGAGGATGATGAGGGGTGTAGTGGTATGATGATGGAACAAGAGGATGATGGGGGTGTAGTGGTATGATGATGGAAAAGAGGATGATGGGGATGTAGTGGTATGATGATAAAACAAGAGGATAATGGGGGGTGTAGTGGTATGATGATGGAACAAGAGGATGATGAGGATGTAGTGGTATGATGATGAAGGAACAAGAGGATGATGAGGGGTGTAGTGGTATGAGGATGATGGAACAAGAGGATGATGAGGGGTGGTGTAGTGGTATGATGATAGAACAAGAGGATGATGAGGATGTAGTGGTATGATGATGAAGGAACAAGAGGATGATGAGGGGTGTAGTGGTATGAGGATGATGGAACAAGAGGATGATGAGGGGTGGTGTAGTGGTATGATGATGGAACAAGAGGATGATGAGGATGTAGTGGTATGAGGATGAAGGAACAAGAGGATGATGAGGGGTGTAGTGGTATGATAATGATGATGATGGAACAAGAGGATGATGAGGATGTAGTAGTATGATGATGGAACAAGAGGATGATGGGGGGTGTAGTGGTATGATGATGAAGGAACAAGAGGATGATGGGGGGTGTAGTGGTATGATGATGAAGGAACAAGAGGATGATGAGGGGTGTAGTGGTATGATGATTAAGGAACAAGAGGATGATGCGGGGTGTAGTGGTATGATGATGAAAGGGCAGGAGGATGAAGGGGTGGTAGTATAATGGAGGTGTTTGTAGTATGATTATGAAAGGGCAGGAGGATGAAAGGGGTAGTAGTATGGTGATGGAGGGCAGGAGGATGAAAGGGGTAGTAGTATAGTGATGAAGGGGCAGGAGGAGGGGACAACATGGGGGGCATCTGTAAGGGGGATAAATGGGGGGCCATCTATATGGGGGATAACATGGGGGGTGTATACAATAGGGCATGCACAGAGGGGGGCATGTACTGTAAAGGGGGTCACATAGTGTCAGGGCTACCTTCTAAATGAGGGCGTAAAGGGGACAGTACAGATGTGCAGTGTGTAGAGAGATGAGGATGGTGTCAGTGTGAGGAGCCTGATATGTCTGTCTGGCAGATTCTGTGGATTCGTGGCTCGGAGAAGTTCTCATAATGGCCCAGGGCAGATGGAGAAGATGAAAAGGGAAGAACTCCAATCAGAGAAAACGTCTCTTGTGAGTCACTTGATATAACTGCACTGTAATTTCCCTTACGTCCTAAGCAGCAGCACATAATGGGGAAGATTCTATCTTCCTGCAATGATAGGACAGATGGTAACAAGCAATAAAGAGTTAATTGCCCCGCCTATAAGGCCCTATGCTGACCCAGCCTCCTTGTGTTTTTTTCTGTCCTTCTGTGGGACAGGTGGTAGGAGGAGAGCGGGGAGCAGGCCTATGTGTGTTTCTCTGCTCTCCTTCCAATAATTCTTCTTTTCCACATGGTCGTGTGGAGAGGGAGAGTTTTTTTTGTATATGTGTACAGAGCAAAGATTTTATTTTTCTTATGGAAGCAGCCGCCATCTCAGTGATCGCTCAGCTTCTATGCTCTGGTCAGTAAGTATTATTTGCCATCCGCTGCCGGGCTGCACGTGGCTGCTAACCATGGCGCTGCTCAGCCAGGACGCCGCTTCCTGGTGTCTGTCTTCACTCTTCAGAGAGGTAAGTCATACGGCCTTTTTTGTGAGGAATTGTATGGTGTCTGTGCAGGCTCTCTGCCTGGAAGCCTGACCTGTATTGCAGGAGGCCTGTGTGCAGGCTATTGGATATAAATTTCATGAGATTTATAATAGTTTATAATTTATTTTTTTTTTGCTTTTTGCCTATGTGAGCTCTGTGAGACAGTTCCGCTATGTGATCATGCAGTATGGGTCCTGCTATGTAATAATACAGTGAAAGCTATGGATCTGCTATATGAGTATGCAGCCTTAGATAAGAGCTGTTAGTTGTGCGGTCTCTGAGCTGTTTGTGCACCTGGTTACTGATTTCTTGCACTAGTTGCTGGTTGTGTATTGATTGCACCTGGTATCTTTCTTACACTGGAACTGCTTTTTTCTTGTTGCATTGAAGCTATGAAACTGCATTGTGTGTACACAAACCTAGATTTGCTAGGTGTGTATTGGTGACACCTGATGCGTGATTCATTACACCTGAGTGTGATTCCTGGCTCTTGTACTGCGATTGACGGATGCAGTGAAGCTGTGAGACTGCAGTGTGTGAACACAAGCCCAGAGTTGCTAGGTGAATATTGATTCCTTGCTCCAGTTCTGCTGTGGAAGGATGCATTGTGTGAACACAAACCTAGAGTTGCTGTTATTGCACCTGATCTCTGATTCCTTGCTCTAGCTCTGCTGTGGAAAGATGCATTGTGTAAACACAAGCCTAGAGTTGCTATTTTTTTTTATTACACCTGATGTTTTATTCAGTACTGCTATTGAATGAGGCAGTAAAGTTATGAAACTTCGTTGTGTGAACACAACCCTAGGATTGCTAGTGGTGTATTGATTGCACCTCACATGTCATCTATAGCTCTGCTTTTTGTTTGATGCAGTGCAGTTATGAGACTGCATTGTATGAACACAACCCTAAAGTTCCTGGTTGTGTATTGAGCGGGAAAGCTCAGTCACTTATGTATGTGTATCCTGCAAGATTCCACATCCAGATGGCAGTGGAATTTATTTTTGTTTGTAGATTGTATCTTCATTGTAAACCATTACAGAAGATGCTATAGTGCTTACTTCTGAGTATGCGTGTCACTCCACATTTGTCTTCCCGATCCATGGCCCCTCCACGCTTAGAGAGGAGCATTAGACTTTGCCAGAGATGGATGTTCTTTCTAATAAAACTCTATGTACCATGAGAATCCACCTGAATGGATTGGGAACACTCTGAGGAAGGACTCTTCCTTACAGAAAGGTACAATCTCTGCCCCAGTCTGAAAAGGCGAAGGAAATCCTCCCTTGTTCCCCATTCTATAGAAGTTTCCAGCATGGAAGGTACTGGAAGAAATGATGGATCCGTCACTAAAAGGGATTATCCATCTCAGAGGTCTTGTGGATGGGGACAAAGAAGCTTGTGACTAAAGCTTCTCTGGCAGCAACCGTTGGTTTACCTTATGATGCCATATTCCGATCCAAAGAAGGTAAGTTGTTGGTGAACGTCCATAGATCTACAGTTCTAAGCAAAGAAGGTTCCATATGGAGAACATGCTCTGTGCTCCCCCTCCTAAAGGAGACTAACCATGCTAGTTGTGAGAGACACATATCTACATGCACCTGGCTACAGAGAAGAGTGCATATTCCTTTGCATCTTTCTGAAATCACCTCAGCTCCCTTTGCATTCACTAAGGTTACCTGCCTTGCCTGGGATGACATATATCTATCCTAAGATAAGAAGGTGAGTAGATGGGACACTCTTCTATGTTATGTCAGCTGTAGTCACCATCTGGAGAGAATCCAAGATCACCATTGTCTCCTTCCTGCAAGAGTGATTGTTAATTGTCAAAAACTTACAGTACTATATTTTCACCTACCCGTAACCATTCCTGGGTCAGGATTCCTAGAACTCCCCATTGGTGTCCCTTCACCCAATGATGATTATGTCAGGTCTCATGACGTCTGCAAGCAACGAATTGAATAGGCAGGTTGGCATATGTATCCCCTTGCAGCAGATGCTGTCAGTATGGGACCAAAGAATAAACAGCCTACATTGGGTTATGGTTTATACCCACAGATAAAAGGGCCTCAACATTTTCTTCAGTCAGTGGCTGACCAATCTCACCCTCAAAGTAGGTGGAAGCAACCACCGAAATATCTAACAAAGGGTGAGACAGGCGAAGAAGACTTTGTTCCTAACAGAAGTGGCTGTCATCCAACATGTGAGAGATCCACTTCGGCACATCAATCTATGGGGAAGCTATCGGAGTAAGCTTAAGAATGCATCTACAGTGGTGCATATCGATCGTCAGAGCTGCATGTGATCAGTAGCATTACTGTTAAAAGCAGAAGCTGTTTTTTGCATGGACCAAGAGATCTATCCAGCAACAAGGGAAGTCACAATACCTTAATGTAAAAGGCTAAAGCCATTATATTACCCTGACAGAAGAATGGTCTCTGGACCAGGATATGTTCTACTGAATCGCCAGATATTACAGCGACCCATTGGTCCCATGGCCATTTCGGGTAAAACCAGGATGCGTGGTTTTAACTCCCTAAAGACTACTGTGGACAACAATCAGTAGAAGTCTTGTAAAAAGACAATACAGGATCAAGTCTCATTAATCCTGATAGCCACAGATTGGCCCAAGAGGTCATTGTGGTAATTGTTGTTCTCTCCTGATGAATATGTCCAAAAGGACATTTTGGAGACTTCCCCAGATTCCTCACCTACTGCCCCATGAGGACGGATTATGTCTGGCAAATCACCAGATATTATGGCGACCCTTACATGGACCTAATGGCCATTTCGGATAACGCCAGAATACGTGGTTTTTACACCCTAAAACTGCTAGGGACGACAACCCGTAGTAGTCTTGTAAGGACAAGACAGAATCATGCCTCATTACTCCTAATAGCTCAAGAAGGCATGGTGGTTCTCTCCTGATGCATATGTCCAAAAGGACATTTTG
The DNA here is from genome assembly GCF_027789765.1 of Dendropsophus ebraccatus. Classification (NCBI taxonomy): domain Eukaryota; kingdom Metazoa; phylum Chordata; class Amphibia; order Anura; family Hylidae; genus Dendropsophus; species Dendropsophus ebraccatus. The sequence continues at coordinate 46,196,942 of NC_091456.1, read as the reverse complement.
GAGACTTCCCCAGAATCCTCACTTACTGTCACAGAAGGGCAGATTGTGTCTGGGTCTGGACCACCTATGATTGACGGCCTGAAGATTGACAGGCCTGATGAGCTGAGGCTTTTTAGAATTGGTGGTAAACATGATTCTGCTATTAAGAGCAGAACCCACAAAGAGAACCTCCCTGAGGGTTAAGGACATTGTCTATCCTGGTGTGAAGAATTGGACTCCTCCCATATCACTGTCCATAAAAGCGATCCTTCGATTTCTCCAGGATGGGTTTGAGAATGGGCTGAAGCTGCGACCGTCAAAGTACATGTCTCTGCTCTTTATGCTCTTCCAGACAGCTGACTGTCCGAAAAAATCCCTAATACAGAGATTTATTAAAGCTACGCAAAGGATTAAAGCAAATGTAATGGATCCAACTCCCAGGTGGGATCCGGGACTCGTCCTTCATCACCTTGCACGGCTCCGTTTTGAGTTCTTATCTTTAGTTGAATTAAAATACCTCACCCTCAAGGTATGCTTCCTAGTAGCTATTACATCTGCTAAACGCAGGAGTATGTTCAGACTTTAGGAGCCACTGAACCATATCTTGTTATCCTTCAGGACTTTGTCTTTTACCCTTAAGGTTCCTTCCTTATCCAACATTACTCAGCAGATTGAGTTACCTGTTTTTGCCTAAATTCCTCAAATGAGGAAGCGTTACAACGGCACTCTCTGGTTGTGGGCGGAGCCTTGGGCCTGCACTCTCTGGTTGTGGTTGTTGAGCCTTGAGAGTTTATTTAGTGAGAACCAGAGAAGTCAGAAGATTTTATCTGTATCTTTTTCAGGAAGGAATAGTGATTGGAAGTCCTCAAAAGCCACTTTATCCAGATGGATACGGCAGACTCTGTGTGTTACCAAGAGGTGAGAGTCCAAGTACCTGAATCCATTAAGGCCCTTACCACAAGGGCAATGTCTACATCCTGGGTGGAGGAGATGTGCATTCTCATTGATCAGATATACAGAACTGCATTGTGGTCTTCTTATACTTTTGGACATTAGAACCTCTAGGCAACCAATCTTGGTAAACCGGTTCTCATGGCTGCTGTATGATTCTCCCACCCTTTATGTGATCTTGCTATATCCCCATTATGTGCTGCTGCTTAGGACGTAAGGGAAAGTGGAATTTTATACTCACCATAAATTCTCTTTCCTGTAGTCCGAAGCAGCAGCACAAACTAACCCTCCCTATAAAAGTTTATGCATCATACCTTGAGTGTTTTGGGTTATGTTTTCCTAGATCGTTAGAAGTACACAAGGAGGCTGGGTCAGCATAGGGCCTTATAGGCGGGGCAATTAACTCTTTATTGCTTGTTACCATCTGTCCTATCATTGCAGGAAGATAGAATCTTCCCCATTATGTGCTGCTGCTTTGGACTACAGGAAAGAGAATTTACGGTGAGTATAAAATTCCACTGTATATGGTGTAGAGCCTGTGTACAGTGCGTCCACCTCTATATGACTGTATGAAGTGATATTGGTCTATGTACAGAGGATTATATTGAGTAGCAGCGGTGGTGTTAGTATGTGGTGGTATTATTTGTTACTTGTTATGTGGTACTGTGTTTTATTGGATTTAGTATACCGGATTTGGTCAGTAACAATATGGTGGTGATGGTTGTAGTGTGGCGGTAATATTTCCCCTTGTGTACTGGTAATATTGGCAATATTGGTCTCAGTAAACAGGATTTGTTTAGTAACAGTATGGCGGTAATATGTATGGTGATAATATTTCTTGTATACTGGTATTATTGGTAATATCAGTCTTGAGATAAATATGTATACCAATAGCATCGAGAAAGGGGGGGCCCAAGTTGACCTCTTGCACCAGGGCCCAAGAGACATTAGCTACGCCCCTGTGTTGGGCCCTGTAGTAGCCACTATGGCTGCTATGGTGGTACTTATGCCCCTCGGTCACATTATCTGTCCCACTAGTACGCGCAGTTGGTTTTGACTTCACATGCAAGCGGGGGGGGGGATTGTAGGAAAGTTTCTGTACTGTTGCATGTCATCAACAGGGTCACAGTTCAGAGAGGAAACCAAGGAGTGAATAGATTCATGGGGGAATAAAAATGGTACAGTGATGTAAGTTACCTTATGATAAATAGCATATTTGTACTCTTTTATATATACTGTATGTATATGGTACACATCTGATTTTACCTCCTTTGCTTTGTGACACCACCCTGGGTGACCTGAGTGAAAGCAGGCTTACAGTATATTTTTAAAGTGGGAAGGGGTGGGGGCAAGAAGGGATCAGGAAGAAAGACAAGCATGTCAAAAATATGTTTATCACTATATTTTTTGTCAGATACTGAACATTCTATAGTTAAATGTGTCAATCACAGTATGAGGTTAACATTCTGCTGATCTTACTGGTTTGGTCAGCCCTACCAGCAGCAGGTAAAGCACTCTTCTTTATGAACTAGTTATTAGTTTGATAATCTCTCAGATCATCTGAAGGACAGAAAGCTAAGGAAAAAGCTTACATTTACATAGATGATGAAACGTCCCTTAGAAGAAGAAAATAAGCAGTTAAAATGAATGAATGAGTGAAGGAAGTGCAATGTCAGTAGTCTAAACAGCAGTATTACACTGGGGTTATTGTTAGCTGAACATGGTAGAACCCAAAGCAAAATTGTAACAGTGTAGCAATAAACAAAGAATTTAACCCAATGGCAACGATACTTGCATCTCCTAGAAGAATCTCTAAAGATTACATATATGTTGAGGAAAATACATTATTTCAGTCCTGTTACACAAAACTATTATAGTCCATACTGTGCTGATTACCAGCTGTTCTGGACTAAATTTGCTTGGAGTAATAGGTCACATTAAAAGACCACGACCGGCCGTCATGCACAATGTTGGCTGATCATGTCAATAACAGTCTGACTACAATGGGCGGCCTGAACGATCTAAGGATTGTCCAGACAGCCCCTCCCGCTGCTCCCCGTGCCCTCCCTCGTGCTCCTACTCGCTGTCTGTGTGTGTAAAAGCAAAGGCAGCAAGCGGGGAATGAGGGGGAAGTGAGCGCTGACCTGACAGTTTGGCTTTCGCTTTCTCCTCTGTATCGGGCTGTGTAATATGTCCTTCAGACACAGTACAGTATTTACAATGTCTAGTCTTTGCTCTCCAATTGTATGTACAATATGGGATCTTTTCTTGCATATAAAGCATCTTTTGGTTTTTAACCAGTAATTTATTAAAATGTGAGGTCTTGTTTACAATCCTATGCAAACATTCTGAAAGTGATTATTACTCCTTCAATGACTGTCGGACAAGCAATCGTTCAGTCAACAGATATCACTCCCATCATCTGCATATACATTAACATTTGGCACGGCCAGATTTTGCTTTGTTCTCTAAGGAAAGAGGTAAGCTGCAGCCAGACAGCTCTGGCAGTGGCTAATTTCTCAAAGAGCAAATGAGTTTCTATTGTAGATAACCCCTATCTCAATCTGGTATGGGCAAAAGAGTTTTTCACAATATTTTTTGCGCAATGATGGGCCTCAAAGTTTGCGGTGAAGGGACAAATATTTAAATATTTTTAAAAACTTCTCATTAACATTTTGTATAGTCTTTATAAATATTGGTTACATATTCTGCAGGTTTCAATCCAATTATATTGAAACCTTGGATTACAAGTAACTTGGTTTGAGAGCATTTTGCAAGACAAGTTAACAATTTTTAAAAATTGTAACTTGGTAAACGAGCATGATTTCTTAATATGAGCCCCCCTGCTCCCCCCAGTTACTGCCCTGGGTGGAAAGCACTCTAATTTTAACCCACTGCTACCTGATAAACCTTCCCTCCGGCTCTCCTTCATTGCCCGTCCACTTCACCGCTGCTTCCTCTGACTTCTGAATTAACCCTAAATCAATAGCTGCTTCAGGCAGCCAGCACTAGTACCAGCACCAGCAGGCTTACAGCAACCTGGGGAGTTGTGTGGAGGAAGAGTTAAAGGGGTACTCCAGCAAAAAGCTTTTCCCCAGTAATTGAAACACATTACAGAGTTATATAACTTTGCAATATGCTTCAATCACCTATCTGCCCCCTTCCCTATCTTTTCCTCCCTCAACCCCCCACCAGGAAGTGAAGTAAACTCATTCTTACCTAATGACTGTTGACCCCAGGCTGCTCTGTGGCAGCCATTTTGTGACATCATCAAGAGGGAGGTGGGTCTAAGCCCTGTTAAATCAGCCTCCCTTTGTCAGATGACTTAGGTTGCTCAGCTCTTATTGGCTGAACAAGATATAAGCCATCTAACAGTTTTACAGAGTCAGTCTGAAATCACAGGAGACAAAGTGCATCATGGGAAAGGCCAAACCAGGAAGTAAAAAAAAAAAAAAAAAGAGGACAACAACTAGAGCTTTAGGGATCTGCAAACAGCGGGAAATTCAGATGGAGACAGACTTTTTTTTTATCAGCGCCGGAGTACCCCGTTAACCCCTTCTTTACTAACAGTGTTCTTTATTGATACACAATACCTTACCTACCTTATTTTTGGGTTGTGGAACACATCGTCAGTTCAGTTATTTCATTAGTTTCTTTGATTTGCTTTGATATGCAAGTAATTTGGATTACAAGCATGTTCTCGGAACAAATTATGCTCGTAATCCAAGGTTTCTTTTTACATTTTTTATACTTATCAGCCTTATGGTATTTTCGAGAACATATTTTTTCAAAAGTTGAAATCACCCCCAAAACACATACCGTTTCTACATAAGGATAACTTTAGATGGTTCACTAGAAGTCTAGTAAATGCCCATAAAGGTTTGTGGTTACTGAAGGTACGTATTACTGTGGATTCATGCCTGCAATGTGCACAGTACCATCCTATGTTCTTGATACTCATAGCTTAGATACTTCAATATTTAATTATTTTTGCAAGCTGCCATTAAAATGTAAATCTTGCTTAATCTCCAGCATACAAAACTCACTGTGTCACAACCCGGCCTTTCTAACAAATTTCTAAATCAAGATTTTTTATCCTAGTATATTCCCTAGTACCTGTACAATATTCGTTTTGTTTCACTTTTGTTAAAGTACCCCTGTCATTAAACAAAACTTTTGATATATCACAGAGATATGTCAAAAGTTTTGAGTGTTCAAATTCCCCTTAAAAGGGGTGGTGTCACATGATCGGTCTCATAAGTACTGGCAGTTTGTTTTCACTTCACATGCAAGCAAGGGGGATTGTGGAAAAGTGTGTGCACTGTTGCTTGGCAACCACAGGGTCACAGTTCAGAGGAAACCAGGGAGTGAACAGATACATGGGGACAAAAACGGGTATATTGATGTAAGTAACTTTACTAAAAATAGCATATTTGCTCTTCTTTACATACATGTATATGGTACACATGTAATTTTACCTTCTTTGCTTCGGGACAACACCACTTTAAGGACCAGGACAATATTCATTTTTGCATTTTCGTCTTTTCCTCCTTGCCTTCCAAGAGGCATAGCGCTTTTATTTTTCCACCTACAGGGCTGTTTGGGGCGTCAGCTTTTATTTTCAGGACAATAACTGCATCACCTGCCAAACAGACCCCAGGACAGATCTTGGATTAAAAGCAGCTATCTGATGGTACAAGCGGTTTGGGGGGGTCAGATTGTGGGTACAGAGTCGCTTTAATGTGGATAAATGTAAGGTTATGCATTTGGGCTGTAGAAATAATAAGTACAGTTGTGTGCTAAATAGAGATGAGCGAACCGGGTTTGGGTTCGAGTCGATACGAACCGGAATGTTCGGCATTTGATTAGTGGTGGCTGCTGAACTTGGATAAAGCTCTAAGGTTGTCTAGAAAACATGGATACAGCCAATGACTATATCCACGATTTCCACTTAGCCTTAGGGCTTTATCCAACTTTAGCAGCCACCGCTAATCAAATGCCGAAAGTTCGGGTTCGAATCGACTCGAGCATGCTCCAGGTTCGCTCATCTCTAGTGCTAAATAATAAAACACTGGGTAAAACTGCTTCTGAAAAGGACCTGTGGGTATTGGTGGACAATAAACTCAACTTTAGTGATCAGTGCCAGGCAGCGGCTGTCAAGGCTAATAAAATAATGGGATGCTTGAAAAGAGGTATAGATGCTAAGGATGAGAACATAGTTTTGCCTCTTTATAAATCACTGGTCAGATATATGGAATACTGTGTACAGTTTTGGACACCGGTATATAAGAAGGACATAGGTGAACTGGAGCGGTCATTAAGGGAATGGGTGGGTTACAGTACCAAGACAGATTATGAAGTTAGGGGTTATTTACGCTAGAAAAAAGACGTCTTAGGGGCGATCTGATCACAATGTACAAATATATGAATGGACAGTACAGAGGTCTTTGTAGTGATCTTTTTACTCCTAGGCCTGTTACCATGACAAGGGGACATCCTCTATGTCTAGAGGAAAGAAGATTTCACCATCAGCACAGATATGGATTCTTTACGGTACGAGCAGTGAGACTGTGGAACTCTCTGCCACATGATGTCATGGCTAATTCATTAAATACGTTCAAGGGAGGCCTGGATACTTTTCTTGAAAAATATAATATTACAAGTTATGGGCATTAGATTTCTGGCAATACGTTGATCCAGGGATTATTCTGATTGCTATTGGAATCGGGAAGGAATTTTCTCCCTGCGATGGGGCAATTGTCGTCTGCCTCATAGGGTTTTCGCTTTCCCCTGGATAGGTTTAACCTGATGGACCCCTTGTCTACTTTCAACCTTATTAACTATGTTACTATGAAACAATCAGGACCCACACAGTCGCACTGCAGTGGTCCCCATCGGACAGTAACAGGAGCTCAGCTCCTGTCACTGACACTTAAAACTCTATGCTCGGTGGTGTTCAAGGAGTTAATGACGGACAGCAGTGCGATCTCTACTGTCCATCATTCACAGTAAGGACCTGGGTGATGATAGCAGGTGGTGTTCAGCCTCTATGAAGCGAGCTCAGCTCCTGAGCTCACTTCATAAAGCCCCTGGTGTATTGGTACATCGCAGGTCCTTGAGTGACAGGCTCCCATGATGTACTGGTACATCATAGGTCCTTAAGGGGTTATCCAGGCTTAGAAAAACATGTCTGCTTTCTTCCAGAAACAGCACCACTCTTGTCCTCAGTTTGGGTATGTTTTCCAGCTCAATTCCAATAAAGTGAATAAAGCTAAATTGTAATACCAAACACAACCTGAGGACAGGGGAGGTGCTATAATTTTACTAATCTTGGATAACCCCTTTCAGAAGTGCTTGACGTTTACCACAAGATGTCACTTCTAATCATTTAAAGTAGAGCTTAAAAAAAAGATGGTGAGACCTCACAGCATCATGGCTGGAAATACTGCAAGATCTCTATTTAAGAAGCCACGTTCATGCTTTGTATTACCAAGAAAACATTGTCTGAGTGCTGGTGAGGACCGCTCATATGCTAATGTTTTGCTTAAATAGAATTTAAGGTACTAACACTCCCCCCCCCCCCCCCCCCCCTCCCCCCCCCCCCCCCCCCCCCCCCCCCCAGTGCATCAGACAGAAAAGAGATAAGGTGCAGGGAGGTTATTGGGACTTAGAGAATTAAGATAATTATTTAAAGGGATTATCCAGCGCTACCAAAACATGGCCACTTTTCCTCCTCTTTTGTCTCCAGTTCAGGTGTGGTTTGCAATTAAGCTCCATTTACATTAATGGAACTGAGCTCCAAACCCCACCCAATCTGGAGACAAGAGAGGGGAAAAGTGGCCATGTTTTTGTAGCGCTGGATAACCCCTTTAAGAGAACATGAGTGAACAGCCCACAAATCCTCTTTATAGAGATCTATGAAGCAAGCAATGGTTTGTGCCTCGGCAAAACACATGATATGTTTATCTTGCTTATCAAAAGTGATTCATAATAATGATAATCTTCATTTATGCAATGCAAATATACTCTGCAGCACTTTAGATTTGAGGTAATGACCAATAAGTGAGATGGAAAGCAAACAAATGAAGAACAGTAAGACATAGAAGGCATTTTCAGCCCAGAACTGTGAATCTCAATAACATAGGAGAAGTGACCGGAGAAGTTACATTAAAGGACAAGTGCCATGAAAACCTTTTTCCCAGTAATTGAAACACATTACAAAGTTATATAACTCTGTAATGTGCTTCAATCACCTATCTGCCTCCCTTCCCTGTCTTTTCCCCCTCCACCCCCCACCAGGAAGTGTCCTGACTCACACAGACCTGATTACTGTCGTCACGGTCACCAAGCTCTTCTCTCAGCTCCTTCTCCTGTTACACTAGCCTCCCCCCTCCCCTGCCTTGTCAGGTGACAGCTTGCTCAGCTCCCATTGGCTGAACAACTGCAAGCAATCACTCTTCACATGTCATGCTTATCTTCCCTCCGACTGACTCCGGCAGATAGGCAGCCCCCCCCCTCCCCTCATACCCTCTCTCCCCCTCCCCTCATACCCTCTCTCCCCCTCACCTCATACCCTCTCTCCTGCTGCCGTGGACTCAGTGAGTGAATTAGTCATGTCACTAGAGAAGATAAGCTGAGCAAGCAGAGTCACCTGACAAGGAGGGGAGGGGGAGGCTGGTGTAACAGGAGCTAGAGCAGCCCTCCTGCTGATGACTCATCCTCACAAGAAGGAGCTGCCTGGTGACGGTGACGACAGTAATCAGGTCTGTGTGAGTCAGGACACTTCCTGGTGGGGGGTGGAGGGGGGAAAAGACAGGGAAGGGGGGCAGATAGGTGATAGGTGATTGAAGCATATTAAAGAGTTATATAACTTTGTAATGTGCTTCAATTACTGGGAAAACGTTTTTCATGGCACTTGTCCTTTAAGTGCTCATCTTATCTACTGTAGGTGCATGGGAAAAGAAATAAAATGTATGAACCAGCCGACAGCCAGAATTAAAAACTTTGACTATAAAGCACTAGAAACACTCCTTTGTGTAAAAGTGACAGCAGTTAGGGGGACATTTTTTTTTAACTTGAATATTTATCGTCTGGTTCAGGTAACTTTTTCCATTCTGGGGGCAGGGCCTACAGCATCTGTGCCCTAGGCCTAGACCAAAGATGAAGATTCAGACCAGGGGTGTTATGATAGTAAAAAAGGCAGGGCTTCCGATCTCGTTCGTTTCTGTACCTACTGCCCGTTGTGTTCGTTCGAGGGGCTGCGGAGAGGAGACCCGAGAGGTTTAATATGTCGTCTTGGGTAAAAGTCACTAGAGGTCAGCCACAGAAACCAGTAGCTGGCAAAAAGAAGCCAAGCTGGATTCCTCGCCTTTTAGACATTAATCCATACAAGTCAAGTCAGAAAGCCTCATTCTCTGAACAGTATGGTAGAGATATGGAAGAACAGAACAGCTTTGAAGAACTGTTTGGGAAGAAATATAACTTTACTTCTGGAACGGAGGAATACTGTGAGAGATACCAGTATTCGCAAAACAGCAATCAGTACAACTCTGATGACCGAAGGGAGAAGCTTTATTTGAAGTTTTATCAGCAGATCCAAGATGAATACCACAAAGAGAGACCTTCAGACTGCGTGATTGTTGCCATCAGCAAAGATCAGATGGAGTACGCCACTGCCATAGGCCATCGATTACAGGATCATGGCCTTGTGGTGGAGATGATATACTTGACATCAGAGTCTGGTCTCACACGCGCCCTCCAGGAGGTTAAAAATGATGGCTCCCCGTTTTGCATACTAGTCGAACAGTCAAATGTAGCTCTGTCCTCTTGCACTGCAATCATTCTTCATGACTCTATCAAAATACACCGTAATATGCCCATGGAGGATGCCCTGGCTCTGATAGTTAAGGCATTTGGGAAAATTTTTGGCGAGCGTGAACAGCAGGAGCGTAATGACATTTCACACAAAGCGGCTGATCTGGCGGATGACTACCTGGAGAAGGAACTCTATCACTCTTACAATGTCCCTCTGGACATTAGACACCTTCTCTTCCTCTTAAGCGATGGCAAATATTTATATTCTGAAGAGCTGAACGCAATCAGTGACTACCTGAAGACCAGGATAACTGAGCTGGAAGGCTATGAAGAAGCGGACACCACTGAACAGGCTAACAGTCACTCCAGCACTAAAACACATCTCCTAGAGAAACCACCTCCTCTCCTTCCCACTCCTGCCAGAAATTCCTATATAACACAGCCTAAACCTTCTCTGCTTGGTGAAAGACCTGCAGGCGCCGGTCTCCTTCCAACACCAGGCTTTAACACAGATCAAACAGAAGATGTTGTCGGTGCTGTATATGAGGGTAGTATACCAACAGTTTGTCCTCCTGATGCCCTGGCCAAGCCTCCCCCACTCCTCCCTACCCCAGGCAGGACTCCACTAATGGCAATCGGGAAACCATCTCTCCTGCGTGACAGACCCTCTACTGGACTTCTGCCTACACCAGGGCTCTCTGCTGCAAAAGGTAAACCACCACCTCTTTTGGCGATGCCCCCTAAAAGACCACCACTGCTTGGCTTTCCACCTCACTCACCTGCAAAACGTCCATTGCTTGAAGACAAACCCGGTCTCCTTCCAACTCCACCCGTTTCTGTGAATACCACTTCACTTCTCTGGCCGACGAAGCCCAAACCTTTGCTGAAGTAAGGATAGAAGATCTCCTGTCAGTATCTATTGTATACCCAGTTGTACTTGTAATTCAGTATTAGAGCAGTGCAGCAGAATTGTGGTATTTGTAAAGTCCCCTACATTCCTAAAGGATTTTTTTTCTTTTCCTTTTTCCCCTTTATGATGTGATATATATACGGTTCCTCCATAGCTTGTTACAGATTGCAAAGCAGAAGTCAATTTCAGGTGCAGTGTAAGCCGCCAAGAGAACTACTTTGTTTGTATATTTTTTTTTTTTTTCCCCCTCATGATCTTTTCTTGGAAAAGAATAAAATTTTTGTTTTACAACAAAAAAAAAAAGGCAGGGAGAGAGGGCTGCTCTAGGCCCCGCCTCTTTGACACCACCCCACCAGAATAAAAAGTTTTTTTTTACCTGAATACTGGCCCCAGGAGACAATAGAACCCCAGGACCAGGCCTGGTTTAAGAAGAACTACCGAATGGTACCAGGGATTTGGGGGTGGTGTCTGGCAATACAAAATTTCTTTAAATGTTTTCAGTTGACTTCTATCAGCATTCTTTTTATCAGTATTTGTCAAACTAGAGGCTGGTCACAGTGGCTAGGTGGTACTAGTTCTTGCTAGTTTCTGGTTGCAGCACTTTCTTGATTTATCAATATGATGACTTATTGTAGGTTTATTTTAATATTATGCTGTAGTAAGAACAGAGTACACCCTGTATATTGTGAAAGGAAGCTTGATTTTACACATGCATGATCAGCCGTAACATTAAACCACTGACTCGTGACAATGGTACTATACCTGTCAAGACCTGGGATATATTAATCAGCAAAGGAACAGTCAGTTCTTGACATTGATGTGATGAAAGAAGGAAAAATGGGTAAGCATAAGAGTGACATTGACAAGGGCCACTATGTCAACTATATAAGCCAGCAGTATCATGATTCACTGGGTTCTGCTGGGAACCTTGGGTCAAGGCATTCATGTATGTGACACTGAACAGGACGGGATCTATCTGAGAGCAGGGTGGGGTGGTGGGCTATAGCCGGTCTGCTGCGCTGGTAGGATGTTTTAGCAAAGTGTGGAGGATGATGGCAGATGTAGACTAGAGATGGATAAACTTTATTTCAACTTTACTTCTCAACTTTGAAAATAACACAGGCTTTTAAGGGTCTTTTTCATGGGCCATTTATTGGCAACAAGAGTTGGTAGAAACATTGTATCCTCAGGCTCCGCCTCTTGTGCCTGTATATCATTCTGAAGATACCTGAAGAAGATTCCGGACTGGATAACAAGCAGCGTGGCTGGTATGTATAGACTGCTGCTTGTGATCTTTAAACTGAAAGCTCAGATATATACATATCTGTGCTGTCATTTTTCAGGCAGCGCAAACGATACAATGCATCATTCGCGCGGCCCAAGCCCTTTGATGATTGGAGCTCATTTGTGGGCCCCCCTGGACAATGAATCGTAGCATGAAAAGGGTCCTTATACATACAATCCAGATCATGATAAAGCAATACAATTCCCAATCTTTATAAGTAGCACGCAACTTAACTTGCCAGTATAGGTACACACTAGGTTACTTAACAGGTAGATGTAAGGTATCCCTAAGTTTTTTTTAGTTTCTTCACCCTGCCTCGAAAGGTAGGGAGTTAAAGTTACCCACAGTCCCATAGGCAATTCTCCAAAGGGCCACAGGCTGCTTTAATGATCAGTCCCTAGTGGAATGCTTCTGTTACTTCCAGTCTTGCAATGCTTCTACAGTTCCTAACTGCAGGGTGTAAAATCCACACAAGGGGTGTACATATTAAAACATAACCTTTAATTTAAGCATTTAAAAGATGAAACCCCACAAACAAAAAAAGGACATAACACACGTATAACCAATACAGTGGGCCCAACTATGACACCAAGTGTTGTGGCCCAATGTGGGTTGTGTGGAGCAGGCGCCTTTGCACCCAAGTCCAATTACTATTTGGCGTCTGTTATTGACAAGCCTGTTATATTGGCTTTAATCTATACCAGGAAGTGGTTAGATGTTTACATCCTTTTTAGGTGTGGTTCACACTGCATTTTTGCAATCCGTTCAACATATCCGTTTTTTAATGGTTACTTTTAACGAACAGAAAAACATAGTCAACACTACTTTTGTGTCCGTTAAAAAAATGCATCCGTTTCAATCCGGTTTTTCAATAAGGTAGTCAATGGAAAAACGGATCCAAATGACACAAAATTGCATTAGTTTTTGCATCTGTTTTTTTCTTAAAACATATACGTTAAACAGATTGCAAAAATGCAGTGTGAACCCAGCCTTACTTATACCAACAGGGTCCCAATTCATTTGTTGATCTGACATTCAGTACTGGTGAGGTCCACAGTATTGGTTACACATGTGTTATGTAATTTTTAGTTTTTCGGGTTTCATCTTTTTAATATATTTATTAAAAACTATAGGGGAGATTTATCAAACTAGTGTAAAGTAGGATTGTCTTAGCTGCCCCTATCAACCAATCAGATTCCACCTTTCATTTTTCAAAGAAAAAGGCATTGGCAGAAGCTTTCAGGTTCTGCATTGCAACAAGACTCAGTTATCCACTGTCTTATCGTCAATGTGTATTAAAACGTCTGTTCTCTTGATTAGTGTACCTTTAATAAATTCTGAAGATTGTTGCTATTTAGGAAACCTGGGTACACTTCACCTAAGGCCCCTCTTACCGACGGCTTTGTTCAGGTTCTCACTCTACCTTCTCACACGACACTTACTATTCTGCCATGCTCTCTTTCCCTGCTGAACACTAACTACTCAGGGCATTGGGGGCGAAGTAAGCACATCTTTATTTCTTGAACCTTGTTTACTATATATATCAGTACATAATACAGTATCATACCCCTGAATGTTTGCTCTGCCATTTCACAGTTTCACCAGTAGATGTCACTAACGCATAAGACACATTATGCATTGCATCTTACATAGACATTTAGGGGGAGATTTATGAAAGGGTGTAAATATACACCTGGTGTAAACTGCCCACAGCAACCAATCACAGCTCAGTTTTCAGCTCTGGTAAAATATAAGAGGAGCTGTGATTGGTGGCTGTGGGCAGTTTACACCAGGTGTATATTTACACCCTTTCATAAATCTCCCCCTTACTGATAGAAAACAGTACAAAATTAGCAAAAGTGCAAGAATATATATGCAAAGAGAAAAAAACACAAATGGTGCTGCATGTACAGGTCAAAGCACACTTCTGAAGAACATGCATGTGTAGTGACTCACCCCTAGGAGGTGGTACGACTGGTCACTTGCCAGATGGTTAGATGGGACACCACTCCTGTGGTGGCTGGTTGAGGCACAGCTCAGCCGGGTGTTATATTGTCATGACGCCGGCACATGCTGGCACACCTGCTTTTATTTGAGTGGGCTGGCTATACCTTTTTTCCCTGTCGACAGTAACCTGGCGGGCTGTTTTGGGGTCCCTTGGGCAATTATCATGGTCGTCCAGAGTCGAGTAGTGACCCACCCGGACTATTGGTTCTGCCACCCACAGAAAGAGGAGATAACCCAAGGATGGTAGGCTTACTGTGTAGATGTTTAGTAAAGAACCACAGAGTCCCGTTTTAATAAATAGAATCTGTTTACTTGATATAGAAAGCAAGTTATACAGCTTTACCTTGATATGGTACATTTAAACTTGAAGAGGCGGATCTATACTGAGAGATATAACCATGCTGAAAAGTAGAGAGTTTAGAGGAGTAGAGAGGAGGATGTTGAGAGAGTCTCAACCCAAGTAGTACTGTGCTCTGCTGGAACTTCGAGAGGTAGAATAAGTAGAATACTTGAAAGAAGATAGAATACTTGTGCCCGTGTTTTGACTCTTTGGTCTTTGCACCACCTATTGCCCACCAGTGTCGAGCGACCCGTCCAAGAGGGTGACACAAGCCCCAGACCTTGTTAGCTGGGATGAGCGGTATGCTGAGGGTTCCCTGCTTACACCCCCGCTGCGAGAGAGTGCTTAGGCTTCTAACAACTTCACTCTATCCGGATCAGTTCCTTTTCCTTTTATGGATACTGTCATGCACTGTGTTCCTTCTGGTTCTCGGCATGGGTTGAGTTGATCCCTGACTTGTCCTCTCTAGTAGTGACTTAACACTGCATAGTGTTTAGAGGTGTTGCGTGAGGGAAACTGTGTCTAGGTCTTGCATGTGCATGTGCTCTGCTCAACATCGAGACCACAACTAACTGTATACTGGGGGATCTGGCAGGAGCCAGGGCCCAACTTGGCTGCTTTAGGGTGCATCCTAGCTTGCATCCTTCCTCTACAGAATCCAGAGTAAGAAGACCCTACACTTGTTTCAAGGGTACAATCCCCTCATCATCAGGAATGGTATAGGTAACAAACAACAATTTTTTATATTAAAACAGTAATGGATGACCCAGAAGTACTTCCTGCACTCAGGTGACCTCTGACATCATCATCCCATATTACACAGATGCATAGAAACATTTAGCTAAAAACACATATTTCAAACAATGTATATACAGTAGATTAAGTAAAATAAATGAAAAATACATGAAAAATACACATCCTAATAGAAGAGGTTCTTTATATTTGGAGGAAATGCTGTTCTGTTGTTTAAATGGTCCATTCTTCAGCGCAGAGAAACGCAGAGAGAGGAGGTGCACGAGCCTCTCATAGAGTGTAATTATGACAGGGAGGCTGGCATCATTCTCCGTCGCGGAATTACACCTGTTTTGCTCCATGTGAATGGAGCCTTACAGTGTAGACTTTGCTTAATGGTGCAGTTCTGCCCCCTCCTGTACTTGTTGTACCCTTCCTGTGTCTACGTAGGCAGCTGGAAGCTATTAAGTTCTTTAGAGTGGGTGCTCTCCTATATGTTACCAACGTTTTTTGGAAACCAGGGGGCCTAAAAAGGGATCTAGTTTCAACGGGTACCAGTGTTTCTGGAATCCTTTTTGTATGTCTTTGTGTGATCGGCTGTACCGAGTAATGAAATGAATCCTGTTGGGCTCTTGTTGTTCATGATCTTTGTTGTTGGTTAAACATGACACCTATGTCAGTTGACATGTTCTCTGATAGGCATTGTGTAGCAATTGCTTAGGATATCCCTTTGCCTTGAAACGTCTTTTGAAGACCCCTGCTTCTTTCTTGAAAGTAGTATCTTCCGTACAGTTCTTTCTAATTCATTTGTATTAACTGTAGGGGACATTGGTCTTCCATTTTTTCAAATGGCTACTCTCGAAGGATAAATAACTATTGGAGTCAACCAATAGTTATTGGTGATGATTTCACTCCCTTTATGTGATGATTTCACTCCCTTTATGACTGATTAAAAGGTCCAAAAATTCAATCTGGACCTCGGAATGGTTGGGAGTTAATTTAATCTAATGTATTGTTGTTGATGTACTGTACAAATTCACTGATGGTATTCGTGTCTCCTTTCCACTGGAAAAAAAGATCGTCTATATAGCGTTGGTAAATAAGGACATGATCTTTAAAGGAGAAGTCCGGCGAAAATTATTTTTTTATATGTTATTACTTATGGAAAGTTATACAATTTTCTAATGTACATTAATTATGGGAAATGCTCATATACTGCTATTTCCCTTAATTTAGTGTATCAGGAAGTGTTAGAATTATCTCTGAAGTAGTGACGTCACGACCAACGGTGTAATTCCTATGGAGTGTCCAGCAGGGGGCGCTCTATATATAGAAGTCAATGAGTACCATTGACTTCTATATATAGTGCGCCCCTGCTGGACACTCCATAGGAATTACAGTGTATGTAATGTAATGTAATGCACTGTACTGTTGTGACTTTATGAATACATTTATGGAATACTTTGGGGAGCAAGTGTCCTTGCTCCCCAAAGTATCCCATAAATGTATTCAATGAATACATTTGCAGGGCACCGAGCAGGGAGGGAGAGAGGTGCCATCTACCTCCCCCCCCCTTGCTCGGTGCTGGGAACATATACAAAGTACTACTCCCCCTTTATCTGCAGATAATGGGGGAGTAGTACCTGTGCTATCCCTATCACCGCCCGCGCCGCCGGCCAGGGACACCAGGAAGCGCCGTGCTCCCGGCCGGGGTGGGGGTGGGCTGACGCGGCCGGCATGAGCAGAGAGCGGCGGCGGCCAGGAACGGGGCGGGCGAGCGAGCGGGCGGGTAGTTAGGAGCGGCCCGGGCGGCGAGGAATCAGCGGCGCGATGAATAGCAGCCCCTTTGTGAGCGGCGGCGGCGGTGATAGGGATAGCAAAAGGTACTACTCCCCCATTATCTGCAGGTAATGGGGGAGTAGTACTTTGTATATGTTCCCAGCACCGAGCAAGGGAGGGGGGAGGTAGATGGCACCTCTCTCCCTCCCTGCTCGGTGCCCTGCAAATGTATTCATTGAATACATTTATGGGATACTTTGGGGAGCAAGGACACTTGCTCCCCAAAGTATTCCATAAATGTATTCATAAAGTCACAACAGTACAGTGCATTACATTACATTACATTACATACACTGTAATTCCTATGGAGTGTCCAGCAGGGGCGCACTATATATAGAAGTCAATGGTACTCATTGACTTCTATATATAGAGCGCCCCCTGCTGGACACTCCATAGGAATTACACCGTTGGTCGTGACGTCACTGCTTCAGAGATAATTCTAACACTTCCTGATACACTAAATTAAGGGAAATAGCAGTATATGAGCATTTCCCATAATTAATGTACATTAGAAAATTGTATAACTTTCCATAAGTAATAACATATAAAAAAATAATTTTCGCCGGACTTGTCCTTTAAGCAGGACCTGATATATGTATTTTCAAAGACCCCCATAAAGAGATTAGCATATGATGGTACCACCCGCGTCCCCATGGCTGTCCCATTGGTTTGGTGGTAGGTGGTCCCGTCATACAGGAGGTAATTATTTTTCAATTTAAATTCTAGGCCTTGATAAGAAACTCTGTTTGCCCCACAGGGATATGTTCATCTGGAACCAAGAATTCGCTGACACATTGGGCACCAATGTCATGATGTATGTTGGTGTATAGGGGCGAGAAGTCCATGGTGACTAAGGACATTCCAGATTCCCACGTTAATTCTCTTAGGATGGATATCAAGTCATCAGAATTCATCAGAAAGCTCCCCAGGTTCCAAACATATGGCTGGAGGATCAGATCTAGATATTTCGACAGGTTACTTGTCAGGTTCCCCACTCCTGAGATTATTGGTCTCCCCGGAGGATTGATTGTGGCTTTATGTATTTTTGGGAGGTGATAATAGTAGAGTATGGATGGATTAGTTATATTAGGAAACCTCCTTTCTTCTTTTGTAATAATCCCCTCCTCACTAGCTTTATTGATTAAATCCTGATAGTGTCTATTAATAATGGGGAAGGGGTCATCAGTTACCACACGGTAATAATTTACATCACTCAAATTCCTCAGGGCTTCTAGATGGTAGTCACCATAGTCTTAAATGACCACTCTTCTCCCTTTGTCAGCTGGTCTGATGACTATATTCTCATTATCTTTCAGTTTGGTCAGGGCTATGGACTCCTGTTTGGTAAGCTTCCCTTTATTCTTGGAGCCAAACCCATGGTGATTTTCAAACAATAGAATGTCTTGAAAAGACGTTTCAAAGCAAAGGGATATCCTAAGCAATTTTTTTACACAATGCCTATCGGAGAACATATCAACTGACACAGGTGTCATGTTTAACCAACAACAAGAGCCCAACAGGATTCATTTCATTACTTGGTACAGCCGATCACACAAAGACATACAAAAGGTATTACAGAAACATTGGCACCTGTTGAAACTAGATCCCTTTTTAGGCCCTCTGCTCCCCCAAAAAACGTTGGTAACACATAGGACCCACTCTAAAGAACTTAATAGCTCTCAGCTGCCTACGTAGACAGGGTTCAACGAGTAATAGATCAAGTACAGGAATGGTGAAATGTAACTGTGGTGTACCCCCGGGGATGTTGGTCGGAGGAACGGCTGGTCACTTGATAGGTGTTGTAGTGTGACACCACTCCGGTGGTGGATGGCCGAGATACAGCTGGACCTTAGTATGTTGTCACGTGATGCCAGTCCCTAGAGGGTACACAGGTGTGATGGCACGCCTGCTTTTATTTTGTAAGGCCGGCTGTACCCTTTTCAGTCAGTGTCTTGTCGGGTTGCTACTGGGTCCCTTGGGGTTATATCACGGATGGCCAAAGTGGTATAGTGACCCTCCCGGATAGTAGGACCCGCTACCCACAGAAAGGGGAAGTGTCCCAAGGTTGCGGTGTATGTGCTGTGTCACACAGAGTCTTGTAATAAAGTTGAGCTGGTTTGTTACTGGTAAATGTACAGCAGGTAATACAGAAAGTCTCTGAAACACACTTGACAATGTTACAATAAAACACTCTATAGTAGAACAACCAGATCTGTAGGATAAGCGCAGTGTTGGATACAGTCGTGTTGGTTGAATGGTGCTGAGTAATACATGAGGTAGAGTAGCAGAGAGAGTCTCAACCCATGTAGTAGTGTTCTCTGCCAGGATGATGAAGGATGAGGTAGAATACTTGTAGAAAAATAAGAAGAGAATCAGAAGAACACCTGTGCCTGTGTATTGACCTTTGATTTTAGTCTTCACACCACCTTATGCCCACTAGACTAGGCTGAACCTTCCTAATGGGTGACACAGGCCCCAGACCTTGTTACCTTGGATGAGCAGAATACTGAGGGTTCCCTGCTGACACCCGCGCTGTGAGACAGAGTTCATAGGCTACTGCAACTTTGCTCTGTCCGGATCAGTTCCTGGCTCTGTGGCTCTGTTATGGATTCTGTCCTGCACTGTGACTTTTCCTTGTCCTCGGCGTGGGCTGAGGTTGTCTCTGGCTAGTCCTCTCTTAAGAGGAGCTTAACAATGCATAGTGCTTCAAAGTGTTACAGGTAAAGAAGTTGGTGACAGTGTGCTGTCTTGCGTCCTTCCCATGCGGAGTACTGACTAAGACTGACTTGTAGGTATGGGGACCTGGCAGAGGGCCAGGGCCCAAATTGGATCACTGTGGAGAGCTATCTGGCTCATGTCCTTCCTCCACAACATACAGAATAAAAGACTCTATGCTCCTCCTCTGCCCATGTGACTAACTTCCTCTCTAGCGTGTAAGGTGCGCTATAAGTGGGTGAAAGAGTGCAACAGAAGAAGAAAGAAGGGAGATGATAGGAGAGAAGAAAGCAGAAATCCTACTGGTCTACAGATTCTGGTGACACATAAAAACAATGACCCTTTGCGATCCTTCAGCTGTGCAGCTTCCACATACACATACATAACACAGCGACATCTAGTGGCTAACTTTCAATACTACTTTCATCACAATAATAATACGATATCACATAACCATCCCAGATGTATTTGTTATAGTTCAATCAGGGCTGGATTTACCACCATTACAAGCAGGGCAACAGGGCAGAACTGTACCTTTAAGCAAAGTCTACACTGTAAATCTTGCTATGTAATCTACGTGTTGGAGTGCCCATGTGGTCTCCAATACATGGGTCGCATCACACAAACTCTGCATTGCTGTCTCAATGGCCATAGACTCAATTTAAAAAAGGGTTTTCTAAAACATTGGGTCTCCAGGCATTTCTACGAAATGCATGATTCTGACCCCAAAGGTTTGACAGTTTGCCCTATTGATCAGATTAATTCCAGTGCCAGTAATCGGTTTGACCAGTTGGTCAAACGAGAGATGTACTGGTTTTACCGTTTGCAAACATTACATCCCTTAGGGTTGAACGAAGTAACAAAAATAATTGTTTGAATTGTTTAAACCATGTGATCCAGATGAGGAAGGGAACATAGAACAACATGGTACCAGTCACCATCAAGAATGTTAAATGGGAGGGATTCGCCATAACTTCCATGTGTAGAATGTATTTTATGTCATATTGAGACCCATGGCACTCCACAACTGTGTTGGTTTTGAATTTGGCTCTTGTGCATATTCAACACATTTATCTGATCACCAGATCAAAGATGACAGTCACCTTTTACTGCTAAGATGTTTTTTGGGCTTTGCCATACAGACTAGTGTGTATGTGTGTGCATATATGCATTTGTACATATACTGTATGTACACACACTTTACCATAAAGCAATGTTGGCCTCTATGCAAAAAAGGTAATGCAGTTGTATTCTTAATTTTAATTGTAATATGGTCATTATTAGCCAGCTATAACTGTCTATATGTGCGGCATGCAATTAGCAGGGAGTGTGCAGGGGCAGAGCCGGAGCCGGCTTACTGTGTGTGCAGGAATGGGAGGGGGGGGTATGGATGCGATCAGTAGGGATGGAGTCCGCACTCTGTGTGTGTGGGATGGGGGGATGGATGTGATCAGCAGGGGCGGAGTCTGCTTACTGTGTGTGTGTGGGGGGGTTAGTATGGATTCGATCGGCAGGGGCGAAGTCCGTTTACTGTGGAAAAGAGGGGGGATGCGATCGGCAGGGACGGAGCCGACTTACTGTAACTGTACTGTACTATCCACAGCCCCCAGCCCCTGCGGACTTCAGACATTGGCCCCCAGGCCCACAACCCACCCCCCTAACTCTGTCATTGGCTACCCCCCCATGTGGCCCCCTCCTCCCACTTGTACTGCATCAAATGAAGAACCACAACTCCCAGCACTATGCAGAATTTATTCTCCAGAAACAATCTATAGAGCTGTAGCTGTGATAAGAAGTTGCCTGGCTGCTGAGCACTGTGCTGGGAGTTGTAGTTCCTCAGCAGCTATCAGTAATATGATGCAGAGAGAACTTCATATTACTCAGGGCTCCAGACTAAAAAATTTACCTGGGAGCCATTGGCTCCTAACCTGAAAAATGTAGGCGCCAAATAGAATATTTGGTCGCCAACATTTTAAACCATGTAAAATTAATGTTATGTTACATGGGACTTACTGTGTGCAGAGGCCACGGCAGCATCCTCCTCCTTTAGATTCTCTCTTTTCTTAGTTTGAAAACGTTCAACATGGAAACTTGCAACTTGACAACCATATACAGTCTGACTCAGTACTTCAGCTTCACTTGGCTAGCCTTTTAATGAGGCTTACTCTTCTGAACTTGAACTTAAAGGGAACCTGTCAACCCCCGTGCCGGTGTGACAGGCTCCCAACCCCCCTATACTCACCTCATCACACTGAGAGATGAGTCCAACGCTCATAGAGAATGACGGGAGAGTCCAGCGCTCCGTCATTCTCTATGAGCATTGGACTCATCTCTCAGTGTGCGCGCCGGGCTGCAGCGGCTGAGATCTCCGTGACCCGACCATCTTCAGAAGCGGGACCCGGCGCGATGAGGTGAGTATAGGGGGTTCTAACGGGGGGTTGGGAGCCTGTCACCCCGTCACCGGGGGTGACAGGTTCCCTTTAAAAGCTTGCAACAGTCTATACATACTGAGCTAGACTTATGACTGCAGCCATAGTGACCCCCCACAAGATGTGTATATAAATAGATATATCTCTCACCTAGTGACTAATGCAAGTGACCCTCTACAATACAGACACCTGAGGGGCCCTGATAATAATAATTGTGCATATATCTATCTCCCAGTGTCTGCAGCCAGTTTGCCCTACACTTATAGATGGCCCCCTCCCCTTATAGATGACCCCCTCTACCCCCATTATAGATGCCCCCTCCTCCCCCCCATTATAGATGCCCCCTCCTCCCCCCCATTATAGATGCCCCCTCTCCCCCCATTATAGATGCCCCCTCTTCTCCCCCCCTTATAGATACCCCCTCCCCTTATAGATGACCCCCTCTACCCCCATTATAGATGCCCCCTCTCCCCCCCCCATTATAGATGCCCCCTCTTCTCCCCCCCTTATAGATATCCCCTCCCCTTATAGATGGCCCCCTCTCCCCCCCTTGAAGATGGCCCCTCTTCTCCCCCCATTATAGATGCCCCCCCCCCTTTCCTCTATGCTAAGCAGTATTTAAAAAAAAATAAACACACAAACTCACCTGACAACCCGCTCCCCCGGCGATCCTCTTCTTCTTCAGGCGCTGTCCCCGGCTGATGCTCGGCTGCCGGGGGTGTCCCGTCCTATCCCCGGCAGCGCGGCGCATCAGTGAGCTCCCTGTACGCCGGTGCTGTGACTTCTGACACAGGAAGCGTCTCTGACGTGCGCTTCCTGTGCCGGAAGTCAGGGCCCCAGGCAGCTCACTGATGCGCCGCGCTGCCGGGGATAGGACGGGACACCCCCGGCAGCCGCGCATCAGCCGGGGGCCCGGACTTAAAGAGACAGCGCGCCGCCGCCGGGGCCAGTCGCAAATGGCGCCCAGATTAATAAATCTGGGCGCCATTTGCAAAATGTCAGTCGCATTGGCGACCATTTTGGTCGCCATCTGGAGCCCTGTTACTGATAGCTGCTGAGGAACTATAACTCCCAGTATAGTGTTGATGTACTGCAGAGATGGTCAGCTCCACACCTCTGTTGCAGCTCTTTAGATAACTACATTATCATCAGCTCTTCTACATCACAGACCAATCAGGGAGTTGCATGATGGGAAATGTAGTTTCCTAACTTGGATATAGATAGGCTTTTAGAAAAACTTGTAACTCAGAAACGGCAGCAGCTAGAAAGACAGGAGACGGCTCAAAATACTCGGGGACTTGGTGAGGAAGACTAGCTAGGTTTGAAAGCATTTAATTTTTTTAGCTCTTGGGGGCGAAAAAACACTTTAAAGGGGTACTCCAGACTGGGGGTATTTTTCAGCTATGGGGTGGTTATGGATGGCGGAGGTCACTTACCTACCCCGTTCCAGCGCTGGGTCCCGGATCGCGCTGCCCGTTACACCCATCCTGCTACGTCTTAAGGCAGCTCAGCCATTCAGCGGCCGAGGTGGGACTTTGCTACGGCCACTGAACTCAGCTACCTTGAGACATCACGTCTTATGCGGCAGCTCACACCAGAAAGCGGCCGTGGGACAAGTGTACCGGGTGGCGCAACCAGGACCCGGTGCTGGAACGAGATAGGCAAGTGACCTCCTCCATCCATAACCACCCCATCCCAGGCTATAGCTAAAAAATACCCCCGGGCCGGAGTACCCCTTTAAGAGTGCATTTCCATCTCTTTTTCAAGTGAGATATATCTTTAATTCTCACATTCTCATCTCCTCCTGAAACCTTGTGTGACAGGCACTGTATAATCATCAGCAGTAGAGAGTGTAGTGTCTAAAACCTCACTGAGAGCACAGAAACACAGGGAATGTTTAAAGGAGTACTCCAGCGAAAAACTTTTCCCCAGTAATTGAAACACGTTACAAAGTTATATAACTTTGTAATATGCTTTAATTACCTATCTGCCCCCCTTCCCTATCTTTTGCCCCCTCAACCCCCCCACCAGGAAGTGAAGTAAACTCATTCTTACCTAATGACTGTTGAGCCCAGGCTTTTCTGTGACAGCCATTTTGTGACAATGACATCATCAAGAGGGAGGCGGGTATAAGCCCTGTTAGGCCAGCCTTCCTTTGTCAAATGACACAGGTTGCTCAGATCTGATTGGCTGAACAAGATGTAAGCCATCTAACAGTTTTACAGAGTCATTTAGACATCACAGGAGACAAAGTGCATCATGGGAAAGCCCAAACCAGGAAGTGAAGAAAAAATGAAGCCACCAACTGGAGTTTCAGGGACCTGCAAACAGCGGGAAATTCAAACTGACTCCGGAGGGATGGTAAATGTAAAAACTATGTTTATGATTGATTTTTTTTTTATCAGCGCTGAAGTACCCCTTTAAGGGGGTCAAAATAAGTTCCTATGTCCAACTGAAGGAAAGGATTCCAGTTATTTCTACATAGAAAGGGAATAAGAAAGTAAGGAAATACTAGCTGAAACATGTAGGGTGATTAGCAACATTATGAATAAAAAAATACAGTGTTTCTTTAAAAGTTTTAATGTTATGGCTGCTTAATAGATCCATCTATACATGTGACAGTTCAGTATGCACAGATTCTTTTAGTATACTTTTATTTGTCCCTATTTAAAAAAAAAATAAAAATAAATAAATAAAAATTGTACCCTGTTTGTCCAAGTGGCAGGCGATGGCATCAGCATTTTATACAGACTGCAGCAATAAAGGTTAACACCTCCCCTAGAACAAACTGTGCAGAGAGACAGCTGTTAAATAAAGCATGATAAGACCTTCAATTCCATGTAAACACATTTAGTACCATGTAAACATTTCTATTCATGATGAGACGCTAGAACAAGTATACAGAGTATTGCACCATGGCGAGAATCGGACTGGTGTGTGTACACACTTAATTTTTCTTTTTAGCAGTCCATTTGTTTTATTTGTTTCGTTTTATGCAATAAAAGGATTATGAAAAAACGGATGTATTTGTGTACATGCATTTTTAACTGTTATTCCATTGGCTTCCATTATTAAAAAAAAAAAATAAATTAAAAAAAACGGATCAAAACACATGCTTTTTTAGTTTACACCAAAAACGTGGTCAAACACGTTTTTGTGTACACTAAATATGGAATGCATTTTGATATCTTCTTTTTATCCTTTTTTATAATAGAAGTCAATGGAAAAAAACTGATCAAAACGGATGCACAGATATATCCGTTTTTGCATCCATTTTTTTAATCAATTTTTTGCACAAAATGGATGAATTTTTTTTTTCATAATCCAGCAAATAAGTTTAATAAAAGTGGAACATAGTTCTGGAAACTCATTTTTCACTACGACCATATTTATTAGTCAATGCCTTCAGGTGAGATTTGGATGTTCACTATATTTTGCATGTACACAAGTACTTAGTTTTATGCTTACTTAGGTTGGGTTCATGTCACACTTGGGCTATACTTTACATCAGGATATGCCATACAAAAGTTTTATTTTAGAAATAGACCAATAAAACAAAAAATGTGTGTGGTAGGGTTCCAGTAGTTGGACCTACAGAATGTTAGCATGTCATTTATATATACTTTAAGAGATCGGCAAAAAATAAAACTAAAATTATTTGCAAAATTGTTTGTTTCATTTTTTTTCTTTGTAGGAGTCAAAAGCTCACTACCTCCTAGACAAAAGTCTTAAAGGGGTTTATTTTCCAAAATAAGGTCTTTTTTGGGGGGATGTTTCTTGCGGTTTGTCACCTTAAAGGGATACTCCGGCACTGATAACGAAACAATCAATCAGTCATAAACATAGTTTTTACATTTACCATCCCTCCAGAGTCTGTCTCCGTTTGAATTTCCCGCTGTTTGCAGGTCCCTGAAGCTCCAGTTGGTGTCTTCATTTTTTCTTTACTTCCGGGTTTTGGCTTTCCCATGA
The DNA here is from genome assembly GCF_027789765.1 of Dendropsophus ebraccatus. Classification (NCBI taxonomy): domain Eukaryota; kingdom Metazoa; phylum Chordata; class Amphibia; order Anura; family Hylidae; genus Dendropsophus; species Dendropsophus ebraccatus. Next base: position 46,170,972 of record NC_091456.1, on the reverse strand, counting down.
TGCACTTTGTCTCCTGTGATTTCAGACTGACTCTGTAAAACTGTTAGATGCTTACAGCTCGCTCAGCCAATCAGAGCTGAGCAACCTATGTCATCTGACAAAGGGAGGCTGGTTTAACAGGGCTTAGACCAGCCTCCCTCTTGATGAGGTTACTGTCACAAAATGGCTGCCACAGAAAAGCCTGGGGTCAACAGTCATTAGGTAAGAATGAGTTTACTTCACTTCCTTGTGGGGGGGAAATGTAGGGAATGGAGGCAGATAGGTGATTGTGACAAGTGCCCAAGTGACCCACAACCACCTAGCTGCAACAATACCGCCAGAGCTACCCTAATCAACAGGCCTGGCACAAAGCCAGCTGCCGAGGGCGCGAGCGCCGCACACACACCAGTTAATTTAAAGAAAAACTATCAGCAGGTTAGACGACTCTAACCTGCTGATAGCTCCCTCATGCCCATGGGGAGCTAAGGATGAAGGTATATCTCTTCCCTTCATCCTAGGCTCTGTTTCTGTGCTGTTTTTTGTCAAATCTTCTGCCCGGTAAGGCCATTAGGAGCACTGGGCCCTGAGCAACAATCTGGCCCGCCCCCGGCCACACGTGGGGTTGTAGCCCAGTCCCCAATGCTCCTAATGGTCTAACTGGGTCGAGGATGAAGGAAAAAGACACACCTTCATCCTCAGTGCTCAGTGGACACTAGGGAGCTATAAGCAGGTTGGATTCATTATCTTCTTTCGGTGGAGTTCCCCTATGAATGAATATATACTGTAATATATATATAAATACAGTGATCCCTCAACTTACAATGGCCTCAGGATACATATTTTCAACATACAATGGTCCTTTCTGGACCATCGTAACTGGAGACCAGACTCAACATACAATGCTGGACAATCTGCAGCACATGTGAATAACTAGATGATCAACCTATGTATCTGGCAATTTTACTGGTAAAACCCCAGTATAAGTCTACCCTAGTATTAGTACTGTCTAGTAGTGATTCATGTGGGTCTGTAGGTGTAAAAATGCAACTGCTATGGCCTTTTAAGCACAAGGAGGAAAAAACGAAAATTAGCCTGGTCCTGAAGGGGTTAAAATCGCTCTATTCCCATGCTTATAGCGCTTTTATCCTTTGGTCTATGGGGCTGTGTTAGGTGTTTTTGCGCCATAATGTGTTCTTTCTATCAGTACCTTGATGACGCATACGTGACTTTTTGATTGTTTTTTATTACAATTTTTCTGGAATTGATGCGCAATTTTGCCCTTTGGGATTTTTGGGCGCTTACGCCTTTTACCGTATGAGATCAGGAATGTGATAAATCAATATTTTGGGCGTATACGCACGTGGCGTACCAAATATGTTTATTTATTTTTATTTATAACATAGGAAAAGGGGGGTGATTCAAACTTTCATTAGGGGAGGGGATTATTTATTTATTATACAACTTTTTTTTTTTTTACACATATACTAGAAGCCCCCTGGGGTTAGGGTTATTCCCCCTAGGGTTAGGGTTATTCCCCCTGGGGGACTTCTAGTATATGCACACTGATCTCTCATTGAGATCTATGCTGTATAGTTATACAGCGTACTGTAGATCGATGAGATCAGTGTTCTATTGCTTTTGGCTGCTGCACCCAAAAGCAATAGAATGCCGAGCCAGGATCAGCGCTATTACCGCACAGACCCCGGCCGGCACCAGACGCGGAGATCGCTCCTCCGTGACAGGGGGCGATCTCCCCACTAGACCACTAGGGAACGGCTGCAGTAAGTCTTCAGATGCAGCTGTCAACTTTGACAGCTGCATCTGAAGACTTAACTAGCGGGCACGGCGATCGGACCGTGCCCGATAATAGCCGCGGTCCTGGGCTACATGCCACACCCGGGACCGCAGCGCTCTGAACTCCCCCATCCGCGCGAGGACGTACAGTTACGCCCTTGTGCGGTAAGGGGTTAATACAGTAAAAGAAAAGCAACTATTGTTTTACTTTGTCTATTTCATTCATTGTCAGTAATTTTAATGGTACTATCTATATCAGTGCTTCTCAAACTTTTTCTACTGGAGCCTCACCCAACAGACCAAGGCAATGCCTGGGCCTCGCCAGACTGACCAAGAGGGTGCCTGGGTCTCCATTTAGAAGCTGAAAATAATGCTTGGGCTACCTTTCACCCATCTCCTACTTTTGTGAAAACTGGCTTACCAGCTGGGCCTCACCAACAACTAGGGGGCGCCTCACTGGTGAGGCCCGCCTCACAGTTTGAGAAGCACTGATCTATATTATAAAAGAATCTTGTAATCTTGTAAATTTAATTCTGTCCACTATACCAGATAATATAAGATCAGGCCATTCCCAATAGGGAGTGGTCAAAGTGAACCTTGCTGCACAATGACCTCTGCACAGGTCACAGGGCATGCTTAGAAACCTGTTCTATAGGAGTCTGTAGAGTCCAGTATGTTGTTCTTATGTCCATGGGGTTTTCTGTAAAGTATATTTATAAATGCTGTTAAAAGTATCTAAGGCAAGATGACTGCCCCCATTGTTATATACCAAAATTAAATTACAAAAAAAAATAACAAAACTAAAATCAGAAAAAAAACAGGTAAGAGACATATTATAGTCTGTCTCTAATCAGTAAATAAAATCAAGGTGATACATTCATCTTAGCTGAGAAAGCAAAATAACACAACTCACAAACAGATTGTTATCAACATTAAGGTCCAGAGTTCAAATGATAAAAACTGGCATTGTCCCATAACCTATGACCAAGAGACATTCATGTCAACTGTGCAATTATATTCACATCTCTGAATATTATATTGATTGCTCAGCAGGCCATTTCTGTCACTTGCACTTTCCCAGAACTCCACCCAGTCCTTCACTTCTGTATTCTTGTTCCAGCTAAGAACGCCAATAAAACAATGTCGTTTAGATCAGCCTACACTTTGCAAATATTATTTCTCATTTATCCTGCCTGGTCAGTTCTAGTAGCATTAAAATCACACTCCAGGCAAAACGGATCCACTGATGTCAAGTGCAGGGCCTGGAGGGCCAGGGTGTGATCAAAGATGGATGTGGTACAATGCTCCCTCAGGTCTCGCACTCTGCATAGCACAGTGCATTAGTGTTGCTTGCTGTTCAACATATTAGAACATTTTATTGTCGAAATGGAAAAAAAAGGCCCATATGCCAAGTGAGACAAAGCTGAGTAAAAAGTGCAAAATGGAGTATAACTTTATATACTCAATGAAGAAGCTGTAGTACACACATACACAGAAATATATTACCAATGATAAACTACATAATGCCTAAATAATACGGCCACGCTATGACCACTACAGACCATATACAGCAAGAGATTACAGTACAGTTACATCCAGTGACCCATAGGTGATGTCTTCTGTGATTGGAGTCATCTACTTCCACTTTTCTTCTCCATCCAAACTAAGTGCAAATTTAGACTACACAATCTTTAAAGGAATCAATCAGCCCATTTGTGCTGATATGGTTGCCTGCAGCACAGTATAGAACTACTGTGCAGTTTGCGGAGCATACAAGCCACTACTGCAGCAGTAGCTTTATAAAGGTGAAAAAGAAGTTTTATTATGCCACGCTAGGTAGGGAGAGGGGTGGCAATTAGTCATCTGGGCAGGGAGATGACTGTGACTAGTCACCATTGGTGGCCTTATTGATTCCCTTTAAATGTTCCAGATTTATAAGGCTGTCTGATAAATCAATCTCAATTTTTGATGCAAAGTTTACACCACCAATTACTTGGCTTGATGTCCGTCAGATTTTTCAGCCAGATTCAGGTGCATTTTTTTTTGGTGCAAAGCAGGCCACATGCCTTTTGCATTTACCATGCCCCTTTTCGTACCAGACAGAAAAATGTCTAAAAGTGGCGAAAAAGTGGTCTAAAATGCATAATAAATGTGGAGAAAAATCCTGTGCGCCACTTTTTCAGCCAAAATTCTGTCAGACTCATATTAGTAATAACCTCTGTTATATTAAACTCTCCAGTTATAAAGTAACACTGGTTGTAAATTTTCCTGCTGATGTGCAGATGCGCAAACCACCCCTACAAAGCAGCGGTTCTGCAGGTGGTGACCACAGCCTTTTTGGCTGTTGTTTTGGTCACTTTAACAATTTGTTATTCCTCTAGAATGTAGAGGTAGCATAAGGCAGTGTCTACAACCCACACAAGTTGCTCAGGTAGTACAGCTCATCCAGGATGGCTGAGAGCTGTGGCAAGAAGGTTAGCTGTGTCAGCACAGTGTCCAAAGCATAGGGCAGATACCAGGAGACATAGAGGGGGCCATAGGAGGGAAACATCGGAGCAACAGGACCACTACCTCCGCCTTTGTGCAAGGACAAAGGGGAGGAACAATGCCAGAGCCTTGCAAATGACCTCCAGCCACTAATACCCATGTGTTTGCTCTGTCAGAAACAGACTCCCTGAGGGTGATGGCCCGATGTATACAAGGCTTACAGCCCAATTGGGATTTGCCAGAGAACACCAGGATTGGCAGATTTACCACTGCCGCCCTGTGCTTCATAGTATCATAACCTCTGAAAGATAAAAACAAGAGTGCTATAATGTCTCATCAGAAAGTTACCCATTGTTTAAATCAAGTTTTTATAATTTTTAATTTTTTTTTTTTATAGATTTTATTTGATTTTCCAATGTATGAATACAAAAAGGAAGAGTGAAGAAAAGTCAAATGGTCGCAGCATAACCAAAACTGAAAACAGTAAGATACTACTGCATTACATTTCAACGGATCACACTTGTATCACATAAATACATTTATCAAAGGTTATACAGATAATCCAGTTAGATGGTGGTTATCCCCTTCTGTCTTTCTCTAACTGTGGTAGTATCCTAATAAGGCACTTGGGAATCTATGTAGCAGAGACAATGCGTGTTACAACATGGATTGTGTCACTTTCAAACGTCCCAGGGACTGAGCCAAATCCGCCCTGCAATACCACTCTGTCATCATGAAGGGACGCATAATGTCAGCTATTTCTTGTGCGCTGTAGTGCGTTACAATAAATGTCTTCCATTTTTGAAAGAATTTCTTAGTTGCTTTATTTTTGCGACGTTCGGCATCCAGCCTGTCTACCCCAAAGAATATCTTTAATTGTGACACTATCATTGCAAGATCCGGGGGAGAGGTGGACAACCAATTAAATAGAAGGCACCTAAGCGCTACCAACAGAACTACACTAACTAGTTGTGGGGCATGCGCGTCTCCTTTTCACATTCCGGTGGTCTCAACTGGTGAAACAGCATCGTCTGAGGGGTCAAGTTCAATTCAATTTTCCAGTGTGTGTTTATATAGGCAGCCACCTCTTGCCAATACCGCACAGTGTATAGACAAGTCCATACCCCGTGCCACAGATTAGTTAAAGGAGTCTGGCACTTAGGACAAGAAGTAACTCTGTCAGGGAAGGTTGGAGTAGGGAGGATGTTGAAACCATAGATGGCACAATGGGCCAGTCTGAAGTATGTTTCCCTCCAACGCTCATTTATTACACAGCTCCGGACTCTCTGCCAACCTGACAGAATTACCTCGGCTATATTTTGATCCTGAGTCCAGTGTAGCCAGGGTTTGAACAGGGTGAGTTTTTCCTGCCGCAATATATGTTTCCTGAGCGCCATATAAAGAAGAGAGATAGAGGTTTTGCTAGAGCCAGCGGAAATAAGGTCGTCAAAGGAGTTGTTAGGGGCCTCTCTGGCCAAGTTGGTCAATCTGGTGGAGCAAAAGGCATGCAATTGGTGTACATAAAGGGCGTGGGAGGGGGGCAGGTGATACTTATTCATTATATCGTGCGGTGTATACCACTGATGACGTTCCCCGTCCATGAGGTCCCCCACTCTTGTCAATCCAAGCCCTGCCCAGTGAGCAAGCCATGGTGCCGGCAAACCTTGAAATAATTTTTAATTTTAATGTTACTATCTATGGATTATAAAATAATCCTGCAATCTTGAAAATTAAATTCTGTCCACTATACCAGATAAAATGAGATAAGACTATTCACAATTGGGAGTGGTCAAGGTTTAGCCTTGCCGCACAATGACCTCTGCACAGGTCACAGGGTGTTATGATGGCCCGATGTATACAAGGCTTACAGCCCAACCCCATGCAGGGCGATTGGCATTTGCCAGAGAACATCAGGATTGGTAGATTTACCACTGGCAGCCTGTGCTCTTCACAGATGAGAGCAGGTTCACACTGAGCACGTGACAGACATGACAGAGTCTGAAGAAACCATGGACAACGTTCTGCTGCCTGCAACATCCTTCAGCATGACCGGTTTGGCAGTGGGTCAGTAATGGTGTGGGGTGGCATTTCTTTGGAGGACCGCACAGTGCCCCATGTGCTCACCAGAGGTAGCCTGACTGCCATTAGGTACCGAGATGAGATGCTCAGACCCCTTGTGAGACCATATGCTGCTGCGGTTGGCCCTGGGTTCCTCCTAATGCAGAACAATGCTAGGCCTCAGGTAGCTGGAGTGTGTCAGTAGTTCCTGCATGATGAAGGCATTAAAAGTATGGAGTAGCATTGATTTATATTCATCATTTTTTATATTTTATTGTTCTTAATGCCATGTAATCAATAAAAAAATAAAATATTTCATTCATTGAAATCTAGGATGTGGACTTAGTGAATTCTTTATTTTTTGAGCACTGTATGTACTATAGATACTAAGTATAATGGAGGCCTCCTATTGTAACCTTTAGGTTATATATAGGCATATATAACAAAACACAGATTCCGCAAAACAGATCAACTGACATGATAGTTTTGTTAGTTATGGACTGTTGTAGGCTACTGCATGACAAGCTTAAGTCAATGTAGAATCTTGCTGGGCTACATTCCAACCCATTTTTAAAATATAGGTCACAGTATAAGGGAAATACTTTAGAATACATTCACAAAAGTCATTGAAATATTTTATGTCAATTACTTTGAAATGGGTTAATTCACATACTGTATATTCTTCCAGTAGAAGTGGATCCAACACAAGGATGAGTGATAAGTCCCTTTTTTATATACCTATCCCATTTCACTTCAGTAACTGCAGGAGTGTTTTTTTTTTTATTATAAAAAGCTGTGTGTAAAATTATTCTAATCAGGATTATGTATACAATAATATACAGGGTACAATAATTTTTTTGTGAGGGTTTTTCATGAAAATATGCAGGTACATTGGATATTTTCAGAAACATGTAGAATTAAGAACATTTGACTGACCTGATGGCAGATATACTGGAGGTGGGGGGCATCAATGACACCTTAGACATGTATTGAACAGATTTTAATTACTGGTGAAAAATAGCCATGGGCATACCTGCCTAGTGAGGCTAGGGACTTCTCTTAGGACATACCTGCCTACTGAGGCTAGGGACTTCTCTTAGGACATACCTGCCTTCTGAGGCTAGGGACTTCTTTAGGACATACCTGCCTAGTGAGGCTAGGGACTTCTCTTAGGACATACCTGCCTTCTGAGGCTAGGGACTTCTCTCTTATTATTTTGAGCTACCTAACTACTCTTGGGGACTTACTGTGTAATGGGGAACTACATGCCTACAGGGATACATACTTGCGTAATAGAGAACTTCCTAACTACTTTGGGTAATATACATACCTAATAGGAGAAATACCAGCCAACTGTGGTGCATTGTCTGTTTTTTTTTTTTTTTTTTTTTTTTTTAGGGGGGGGGGGGGGGGGGGGGGGGTTATAATGTAACCATTCCATGGGATAAGCCATCAATGTCTGATCAACGGTTTGCTCAAAATCCCCCCCCCCCCCCATCGATCAGCTGGCTGGGGGAGCTGCAGCATTGGCAACCATGCACCCATACAAGTTGAAATACAGTAACTTGTGCCACTATTACACAGTAGATTGCACACAGTACACACTGTATGGGTGCTGGAGCAGCAGCTTCCCCAAGTAGGTGCTGGATGTTTGTAATAATATTTGTTCCTTGTATGGTGGTATCATTTAGTAACTGTACGTATTTACAGTTATATTGTATTGCCATATACCTATGTTGTGTTAGAGATACATATATAATACATGTGTTTTCTTTTCAGGATAACCCAAAGCTGCATTTATCAAAGCCCGGGGCTCAGATACCAATAAATGCAGCAATCCATTTTCTGGGTAATTTATTAAACCCTAAAGCTACAGTAACATGGTCTGTAAATCATAAGCCATGATAAAATAGCCAACCTATAAATTAAGCCAACATATATTTTAAAGAGGTAGTAAACCGATAAAAAAAATTCTTTTAAATCAACTGTTGCCAGAGATTTGTAATTTACTTTTATCTAAAAATTTCAAGTCTTCCAATACTTATCAGCTGCTATATAGTGGTATTCTTTACAGTCTGGAGAGCTATGGGGATTTGCTGCTGCTCTGGACAGTTCTGACATGGACAGAGGTGTCCCACATAATAGCAAAAACATATAAGTCGGAAACATATAAGCAAGAAATACAATACATTTTTATTTCAGAAAAAATTCCATACAATAATAAAAACAAAACATGATTGTGTAAACATGGAGGTAAACAGACAATAACAGCAGGGGAGGATACCGCCGGGTTTGGGTAAGAACTGTCAATCACACATTAGGCATGTTTGTATAGGAGAATATATAAAGTATCAGTGGCAAGATGTGTGTACAAATACTGTCCAGAAACTCTACCATTATTAATCAGATCGGAACAAGTAAAAATATGTAATGAGTATACGTGGTATTCGAGACCCAGGTGCCTTAGAAAGTGCAAGTGCCAAATAGCCAGAGTGGGTCAATAAAAAAATGACAGACAACCACACATAGAAAGAAGATAAGACTGCAGTAAGGCGCGGGGAGTTTTTGTTTTGGTGGTCTCCCTACCGGATCAGCTGCTGGGTGGTGTGGTAGCTGAGTGGGTCTAAGGTCACTTGGGCACTTGTCATGATAGCCTGGAATGGTGTAGGACCCACCCCAGACAGTTTGGCGGCTCACCAACACCACAAGAGATTTAAACCAAATGTACATGTGTGTAGGTGCAGGTGCACAAGGAATAGTCCAATACTTTAGAAGAATAGAACAGTTTACTTGGGAAAACATAGTGCAATACAAAAAGTACCTTGGTAGGAATGCATTTAGTGCAATACAAGAATACAATCTTGCAAGATACTTAGGTGCCTGTAGTTGAGGTAGACACAAGGTGCTTGTAAGAAGAGAGAGCTTTACAGTAGTATAGGTGCCCCCTTCTGTTGTCCCCCTTATAGATGGCTGCCATGTTGTCCCCCTTATAGATGGCCCCTGTTTTCCCACTCATAGATGCCCCCTTATGTTGCCCCCCATTTTGTCCCCCTTATGGATGCCCCCCTTCTGCTGTCCTTGTTATAGATGGCCCCCCAGTTATCCCCCTTATAGATGCCCCCCCTTGTGTTGTCCCCTTATAGATGCCCCCTGTGTTGGCCCTCCTGTGTTATCCCCCTTATAGATGCCCCCTTCTGCTGTCTCCCTTATAGATGCCCCTTATGTTCCCCCCCGTGTTGTCCCCTTATAGATGCCCCCCCTGTTTTGTTCCCCTTATAAATGGCCACCCTGTTATACCCCTTATAGCTGCTCTCCCATGTTGTCCCCCTTATAGATGGCCCCTCTGTGCATAGCAGATAAAAAGAAAAAAACACAAATCACCTACCCATTCGCACCCCCCATCGGCTCTCTTTTCCTCTTCTTCCCCGGCTGATGCTCTTCTCCCTGGGGGTGTCCCGTTATGCTCCCTGTAACGGAAGTGCGCTGCCCAGGTGCGGGACACCCCTAGGCAGCGCAGCATCAGCTGGAGGCCAGATTGCCTTTTGTGACCGCAAGCAAGACACTGGAAGGAGGAGGGGGGCCCACGGCAGCACTGTATCACTGTCAGGGGGCCCTGCCGCCCGAAAGTCAGTGTGCCGCAACATCGTGGGCGGCTGGGACCTACCCAGTCCGACGCTGCTTCTGACCCTTGCTTATCTTGAAAAGCCACCTGAAATGATAGTTACACTTTGAGGCTAGGTTCACACTATGTAACTGTGCGGCTGTATTTTTTATGCGGCTGTAAATGTGCGGATGAAACTACGGCCGTGGGAAAAAATAGACATGCGGCTCAAAACATACGGTCATTTACTTGGAAATCTGGTTCAACTAAAAATAACAAATAAAATCTTAAGAAAGTGATGCAAACACCTCTGGATGCATCTGGGAAAGGAAGGAACACAGTTTACATGAATTGCTATTACCGGGGTTTGCGATCCTCTGCAGTAATGCCGATGTCTCTCATGGTTAATCTATTAAAATAATAAAACACATTTTCGTTGTAATAAAGTCCCTTTCGTTGTTCAATAATTTAATTCTAACGAATCCATCATTGTGCAATTAAATATACTGTTAAAATAAATATATATATAAATAAATGTATATTTATAGATATATTTATTTTTTGAAAGTATATTTAATTGCACAATGATGGATTCGTTAGAATTAAATTATTGAACAACGAAACTGATTTTATTTCAACGAAAATGTGTTTTATTAATTAAATATTAATTAGTACAGGAAGCTCCATAAGCCGTTAATTCATATTGCCGGCAAAAGAGTATTCTGTACTAATCATCACTTTACTTTAATGAAAACATCAAATGTCTCTTATAATTATGTTATCACAATAGCATTATTAGAAGAAACATTTAGAATTATATGTGCGCTCAGCTGATTGGCTGATCGGCTGAGCGCACATATAATTAGCGGGTCCGCAGCACAGTGACTTCATTGTGCTGCGGACCAGCGAAGAGGACACATCGGGGTGAGTATAGAGCTCTCCCCACCCCCTCCCCAGCACTGCACCCCTCCCAGCAAGGAAGGGGGGTCACTTAACCCCTTCCTTGCTGGGATGGGTGCAGTCTGACAATACATGCAATACATCCTCCCTTAACCCCTTGGGGGCCAGACTGTAAGCAGCGATCTGTAAAGATGCTGCATACTGTAAGGAGCACAACACTGCTCACAATGATGGGTGTTGTGCTCCTGTTTGTGTGTTTTTTGTGTGTTTCTCCCTTTTTGTTTTTCAGATATCGGTATCCTGGGGATTACGTCGTATTCTGTGGACTACGTCGATGACCAGCGTTTTTTTTATTTTTTTTTATAAAATGGTCAATGAGGGGTGTGGGGGTGTTTTTATTTGAATAAAAAAATTTTTTAACTTGTGTCTTGTCTTTCTTTACTTTATAGACTTAGTACCATTACTAAGTTGGGGCCTAGTGTTAGCCGGTATAAAATGGCTAACACTAAAATAGGGGGGACCCTATGCGTTTTTTTTTAAATTATTTATTTAAAAAAAAAAAAACGCATAGGGTCCCCCCTATTTTTATAACCAGCCGGGTTAAAAACCAAACGACAGCAGCCTGGTAACACCAGGGTGGGAAGAGCCATTGTTTTAGGCCCTCCCCAGCCTAAATCTTACCAGCCTGCTGCCGCCCGGTCCAGGAGCGCCAATTTTGATGCTCCGGGACCACTGGCACCCGGCTCTTCCCAGTACCCCTGGTGGCATTGGGTACTGGGGTAATAATAGGGGGTTAGTGTTAGCCATTTTATACCGGCTAACACTAGGCCCCAACTTAGTAATGGATTCCGTCTATTAGACGGCTTCCACTACTAAGTCTATAAAGTAAAGAAATAAAGACAAGACACAAGTTAAAACATTTTTTTATTCAAATAAAAACACCCCCACACTCCTCATTGACCATTTTATTGAAAAAAAACAACAAACAACCGCTGGTCATCGACGTAGTCCACGGAATCCGACATAATCCCCAGGATACCGATATCTGAAAAACAAAAAGGGAGAAACACACAAAAAACACACAAACAGGAGCACAACACCCATCATTGTGAGCGGTGTTGTGCTCCTTACAGTATGCAGCATCTTTACAGATCGCTGCTTACAGTCTGGCCCCCAAGGGGTTAAGGGAGGATGTATTGTATCCCCCTTAACCCCTTGGGGGCCAGACTGATGTCAGACTGCACCCATCCCAGCAAGGAAGGGGTTAAGTGACCCCCCCTTCCTTGCTGGGAGGGGTGCAGTGCTGGGGAGGGGGTGGGGAGAGCTCTATACTCACCCCAATGTGTCCTCTTCGCTGGTCCGCAGCACAATGAAGTCACTGTGCTGCGGACCCGCTAATTATATGTGCGCTCAGCCGATCAGCCAATCAGCTGAGCGCACATATAATTCAAAATGTTTCTTCTAATCATGCTATTGTGGTAACATAATTAGAAGAAACATTTGATGTTTTAATTAAAGTAAAGTGATGATTAGTACAGAAAGCTCTATTGCCGGCAATATGAATTAACGGCTTACTGGAGCTTCCTGTACTAATTAATATTTAATTAATAAAACACATTTTCGTTGAAATAAAATCAGTTTCGTTGTTCAATAATTTAATTCTAACGAATCCATCATTGTGCAATTAAATATACTGTCAAAAAATAAATATATCTATAAATATACATTTATTTATATATATATTTATTTTAACAGTATATTTAATTGCACAATGATGGATTCGTTAGAATTAAATTATTGAACAACGAAAGGGACTTTATTACAAAGAAAATGTGTTTTATTATTTAATATATTAACTATTAGAGGCATCGGCATTCGGCATCATTGCCGGCTATTTTTGAAGTACTCCGTACGGACGGCCTGTCAATCCACGGCCGCATTTCCAGCCGCAAACAATGGTCTTGTTCATTTTTTACGGGTCCGTTTACGATAGGGCCGTAGATTCATACATAGTGTGCACTGTGCAGCCGTATATCGTATACTTTCCAGCGGACGCATGAACCACCAAAAATACTGCCGCACAATTACAGCCGCAAATACAACCGCACAGTTACATAGTGTGAACCTAGCCTGAGGCTGGGTTCACACTACGTATATTTCAGTCAGGATTGTGGTCCTCAGGGCCCTTTCTATAGGCGGGCAGGCCGGGCGACCGCACGGGGCGCCGACAGCTAGGGGGCGCTGGTGTCACCCCTGCCCGCCCCATCATCTGCCCCTCTGGTCGCCCCTCCGCCTACCCCATCATCTGCTCTGCAGCTGCCGAGGCACCGCCCGCCCGCAGCTCTGCTCAGCTTGTGGCCGGAGGCTGCATTCTGCCTCCGGCCACAAGAGGCCGCTCACTCCCCCCAGAGCTCCAGCACAGGAGTGACGTCACTCCTGTGCTTGTGCTCAGAGCCGGGAGAGAAGACGCAGGACGCAGGACCTGCTGTGCTGCATTGAGGTGAGTATAACTGTTTGTTGTTTTATACAGAGAGCCTGGGGAGATGCCATGGGGGGGGGGGGAATCTAACAGGGGAGATGGCTGCATATGGGGGGGATCTAACAGGGGAGATGGCTGCATATGGGGGGATCTAACAGGGAAATGGCTGCATATGGGGGGGGGATCTAACAGGGGAGATGGCTGCATATGGGGGGGATCTAACAGGGTAGATGGCTGCATATGGGGGGGATCTAACAGGGGAGATGGCTGCATATGGGGGGGATATAACAGGGAGATGGCTGCATATGGGGGGGGATCTAACTGGGGAGATGGCTGCATATGGGGGGATCTAACAGGGGAGATGGCTGCATATGGGGGGGATCTAACAGGGGAGATGGCTACATATGGGGGGGATCTAACAGGGAGATGGCTGCATAGGGGGATCTAACAGGGAAGATGGTTGCATATAGGGGGGATCTAACAGGGAGATGGCTGCATATGGGGGGGATCTAACAGGGAAGATGGCTGCATATGGGGGGGATCTAACAGGGGAGATGGCTGCATATGGGGGGGATCTAACAGGGAGATGGCTGCATATAGGGGGATATAACAGGGGAGATGGCTGCATGTGGGGGGGGGGATCTAACAGGGGAGATGGCTGCATATGGGGGGGGGGAATGTAACAGGGAGATGGCTGCATATAGGGGGATATAACAAGGGAGATGGCTGCATGTGGGGGGATCTAACAGGGGAGATGGCTGCATATGGTGGGGGGGAATCTAACAGGGAGATGGCTGCATATTGGGGGGATCTAACAGGGAGATTGCTGCATATAGGGGGGATGTAACAGGGGAGATGGCTGCATGTGGGGGGGGGATCTAACAGGGGAGATGGCTGCATATGGGGGGGGAATCTAACAGGGAGATGGCTGCATATAGGGGGATATAACAGGGGAGATGGCTGCATATTGGGGGGATCTAACAGGGAGATGGCTGCATATCAGTAGTGGATTATAATAGGGGCGTTTTGGGCGGTAGCCCGGGGCCCTGAGCTCCTGGGGGGCCCATGACCACCCAAAAAGACTTATACTTCCAGTGGTGTACTGTCTCCTGGCTACACTTCCGCCATGATTTGCAAAAAAATCTGTTTTTTTTAATGGCAATTTTGCACAAATCAGGACATCATGACATTATCTATCCTGTACTATGAACGCCAGGCTAGTTCTTCCATAGTTACAGTGGGGTGGGGGGGCCCAGGCTTGGTGAACAGCCTGAGGCCTATGGTAAAGTCAATCCGCCCCTGCTGCATATAGGGGGGATATAACAGGGAGATGGCTGCATATAGGGGGGATATAACAGGGTAGATGGCTGCATATAGGGGGATCTAACAGGGAGATGGCTGCATAGGGGGATATAAATAATAGGGGATATGGCTGCATGGGGGGGATCTGAATAACAGGGGAGATGGCTGCATGAGAGGGGGTAAGGGGGGGGGGTCCTACATAGGGTAGATGCCTAAATCGGGTGAGGGTGCTAAATCATAGTGGGGATGCCTACATAGCAGGTGAGTAGGGCTAACTAACAGAGAAGATGTCTAAAAGAGGCAGGGGGCTAACTACCAGGGGGAGTGCCTACCATGGGGATGCTATCTGCTGGGGGGCTAACTAACTACCTAAACTGCCATGTCTCCCACATTGGGTGTTACTATATATAGGGGGGGATGTTTAACTATCAGAGAGATTACTTACAGGGGTTATGGCTAAATGCCTAAGGGGGTGGGGGCTAACTTACGGGGGATTACCTAAAGAGGGAATACTACATACTGGTGGCCTTACTATTGGGGGGATCCCTACCTGCTATGTGCTGTGGAGATTTGCTACACTGCGGACACTATCTATTGGGGGAGGGGGGGCAACCTGCACAGGGAGGTCTAACTTCTATACAGATGCACACAGGGGGGCCTGTGCACACTATTACTATATGGGGGCACAGCAGGGGATCCTACATACAGGGGGAAACCCACATACCTACTGACTTTACTGCAGATGACACAAAAAAAGTGGAAGTTGTTGAAAAAGTGCGGAGCCTAAGATATTTGTCTCGCAGGTTCCGAGGAGATGGATCGTAGCTGCAAGAAATCATCATGGTGGTCCGGGCCGGATGGAGGATGAAAAGGAAAGTGACACCTCAGATCAAAGAAGACGTCACCTGTGAGCTTCTGAATGCCTTTTTTTTTTTCCTTCAAATTGAAAAGGGTTGAAAAACACTGCTCAATGCCATAATACACACACCACTTCTCCCTAGTAACAAACGCCCCCCGACACCACCTGGGGGGGTGGGGGGGGGCTTTAGCAAGATTCGCCCTGTAGTTAAAATTACCTAGAAACTGCCCTGGTGGTCCTCATATTGCAACCAAAACCAGGAGTGGATTAAAAACACAGAAAGGCTCTGTTCACACAATGTTGAAATTGAGTGGATGGCCGCCATTTAATGGCAAATATTTGCTGTTATTTTAAAACAACGGCTGTTATATTGAAATAATGGCCGTTATTTACTGTTATATGACGGCCATCCACTCAATTTCATCATTGTGTGAACAGATCCTTTCTGTGTTTTTAATCCACTCCTGGTTTTGGTTGCAATATGAGGACCACAATACTGACTGAAATATACGTAGTGTGAACATAGCCTAAAGACTCTGTTACTTGTATGTTAGACTTCATTATACCATGCTTGAAAAGGAGACCCAAATAGTCTTGGATGCTGCTTAACATGATTTTTTTTTTTAAATCTGTTGACACTATATAAATAAAAACGATTATTATTCATTATTATTACACTTAGCCATTTAAACTCATTATAACTGCAAGGCAAATTATGTGTGTTGTTCTTACTGAGACCAATAGGAATTTTTCAACCGGCTAACACAGTACCAACCTTTTTCTTTAGAGCCTTAAAAAGGTAGTAAAAGGATGAAAAAGTGGAGCTATGGTTTACATTCAGCAAAGCCCAAGTAACTGCCAGACTGCCACCTGCTGGAGTTCTAAAAACATTTCAACCATTTTACTGACGCTCGTATGTCCTGTAACGTTGGATTGGTGGAATAATAACTACCGCATACACTTGCTAAACTTTCTATTCTTTCTTCGTGTGGTACTAATTAGGGATGAGCGAACTTTTGAAAAGTTCAGTTCGGTTCGATCCCCTGAACTTTCCTGAAGTTCGGGTTCTGACAAACCGAACCGAAAACGAACCTTGCAATAACGGCTGAATAATTGCAGCTACAATAGTGGGAGTGTGATAGGGTATAGTTTCGTGTAGTTGCAGTTGCTATTACAATGAAAAAAGTGGAAAAAATTAAAGTGCAAAAATAGTGAAAAAAAAAATAGCCGGCAAATCGGCAATAATGCCGAGCCGACTCCCCTTATGGTTAATATATTTAATTAATAGAACATATTTTCGTTGTAATAAAGTCAGTTTCGTTGTTCAATAATTTAATTAAAACGATTCCATCATTGTGCAATTAAATATACTGTTAAAATAAATATATATATGTATACTGAGATAGTCAAAAACGTATTCCTTTTTTATCACTTTCTTTTTTATTATTGATTATAATCACTGAAGAATGGGAAGTTGTAAAATATACCTTTTATTTCTTTTCATTTAAAATGTGCCAAGAAAAAAATGTATATTCATAAAGAAAGAAAAAACAAAACACAAAAATATCCTCAATAAGAGGCAAATCAAAAAAACAAAAGTTCATATGTGCTTAAGACTCTTCACGGCCAACATCTCGCTGCCACTAAATTGTTATAAGCTCTTACTTAGTGTCTTTATTACATTACTATTATTGCACTTGTATGATTGTATTATTGCACTAGTAGTTATTGCACTTTTTTATTTTCATTTATTGCACATAACCACTTTTTTTATTGCAGCTATTCAGTACGGTGCATAGTCCATCTCTTATGTCTTGCATGATTAGTTCTTCTTAAAAAATGCAAACATTTCACAAAAATAAAGAATTAAAAAGACTTCCCTTTTTGTTTTCATTGGAGTCCATTCAGATTGTTCTGTTGGTAGCCCTACGCATTTCCTTAGCGATAAATCCTCAGGGGCTCGTTTCGCTTACTTCTCGATGGAATTACTTACATGTGAACAGCTCTGATGTTGGCCGCACAACATCTAATTATGCTATCACAATTGCATTATTAGAAGAAACATTTTGAATCATATGTGCGCTGAGCTGATCGGCTCAGCGCACATATAATTAGCGGGTCCGCAGCACAGTGGCTTCATTGTGCTGCGGACCAGCGAAGAGGACACATGGGGGTGAGTATACAGCTCTCCCCACCCCCTCCCCTGCACTGCACCCCTCCCAGCAAGGAAGGGGGGTCACTTAACCCCTTCCTTGCTGGTATGGGTGCAGTCTGACATCAGTCTGGCCCCCAAGGGGTTAAGGGGGATGCAATACATCCTCCTTTAACCCCTTGGGGGCCAGACTGTAAGCAGCGATCTGTAAAGATGCTGCATACTGTAAGGTGCACAACACCGCTCACAATGATGGGTGTTGTGCTCCTGTTTGTGTGTTTTTTGTGTGTTTCTCCCTTATAGTTTTTCAGATATCGGTATCCTGTGGATTACGTCGGATTCGGTGGTCTACATCGATGACCAGCGGTTGTTTGGATTTTTTTTTTAAATAAATTGGTCAATGAGGGGTGTGGGGGTGTTTTTATTTGAATAAAAAAAAATTTCACTTGTGTTTTGTCTTTATTTCTTTATAAACTTCTTTATAGACTTAGTAGTGGAAGCCGTCTAATAGACGGAATCCATTACTAAGTTGGGGCCTAGTGTTAGCCAGTATAAAATGGCTAACACTAACCCCCCATTATTACCCCAGTACCCAATGCCACCAGGGGTACTGGGAAGAGCCGGGTGCCAGTGGTCCCGGAGCATCAAAATTGGCGCTCCCGGATTAGGGCGGCAGCAGGCTGGTGAGATTTAGGCTGGGGAGGGCCTAAACCAATGGCTCTTCCCACCCTGGTGTTACCAGGCTGCTGTCGCTTAGTTTTTAACCCGGCTGGTTATGAAAATAGGGGGAACCCTACTCCCCCTATTTTCATAACCAGCCGGGTTAAAAACCACTGTGCTGCGGACCCGCTAATTATATGTGCGCTGAGCCGATCAGCTGATCAGCTCAGCACACATATGATTCAAAATGTTTCTTCTAATAATTCAATTGTGATAGCATAATTAGAAGAAACATTTGATGTTTTAATTAAAGTAAAGTATTGATTATTACAGTTTGCTCTTTTTACCGGGAATATGAATTAACGGCTTTAAAAGAGCTTCCTGTAATAATTAATATTTAATTAATAAAACACATTTCCGTTGTAATAAAATTAATTTCATTGTTCAATAATTTAATTTAAACAAATCCATACTTGTGCAATTAAATATACTGTAAAAAAATAAATATATATATAAATATACTTTTATTTATATATATATTTATTTTAACAGTATATTTAATTGCACAATGATGGAATCGTTTTAATTAAATTATTGAACAACGAAAGGGACTTTATTACAACGAAAATATGTTCTATTAATTAAATATATTAACCATTAGAGGCATCGGCATTACTGCAGAGGATCGCTAACCCCGTAATGCCGATTCCTCTAATACTGTTTCCCTGCTTTCCCAGATGCATTCCAGAGGTGTTTGCATCACTTTTTAAAGATGTCTTTGATTCTATTTGTTATTGTTATTTTAACCAGATTCGTTACGAACTTTCTCAAAGTTTGGTTCGGTGACGAACCAAACTTTTTGCAAAATTCGTAACGAATCTGGTTCGTTACGGTTCGGTTCGCTCATCCCTAGTACTAATTTATAGTATTTGTAACAAAAATGACAAGATAAAAGACATAAGGCTGTCCCTACCGGTCTGTTATCGTAATTCATATGTACTAAAACTCTGGATGTGCAAACTTAGAATAGACTGTCTTCCAATGTGCCAGATTTATCAATGTGGCGCGGGCTGTCTCATACACCAGTCACATCTGATTTATGTGTAGACCAACTATTAGTTTGTAAAGATGAGCGAGTAGTGAAATATTCGACTTTCGAGAATTCGAATCGAATAGGCACCAAGATTCGACTATTTGAACGAATATTTGATCCCATTATAGTCTATGGAAAAAAAATTCTTGGCACTTGGAAATCAAAATTCAACAACTTAGAGGTCACCAAGGCCCCCATGAAACCTCCCTAAACAATGCGAACACCTCCGGAATGACATTAGGGGGAGCATGCCTCGGTGCACCCAACACCCCAAAATCACAGTATAATGCTACTCTCCGCAGTTGCGAAGGAAAAATATTTGTGAAGTCTTTAGGGCAATGTTCACACATTTCGTTTGTATTTCTTGCGCATCATTACATACATGGTTCCAATGTGCGTCTGTAGAGCGTCATGTTATTCGCATGTATCACGCATCATGCTGTACGAACGTTACTGGAACAGTATGTATGACGTGCCTTTTTGTGGGCTACTGGAACAATATGTATCAGGTGCCTTTTACTGGGCTACTGGCACAATAGGTGTCACTTGCCTTTTACTGGGCAACTGGCACAATAGGTATCACTTGCCTTTTACTGGGAAACTGGCACAATAGGTATCACATGCCTTTTACTGGGCAACTGGCACAATAGGTATCACTTGCCTTTTACTGGGAAACTGGCACAATAGGTATCACCTGCCTTTTACTGGGAAACTGGCACAATAGGTATCACTTGCCTTTTACTAGGCTACTGGCACAATAGGTATAAAGTTAACGTGCCCTTAGTGGGCTAAACCAGGGACACTATAAGTCACTTGTACACACAGGGTACTGGAATGAATACACCTGCTTCTGCTGCTGCTGCTGTTATATCATCTATTTCTTAGCACTGAGAAGTTCTTTGGATGCAGACTCCAGAGATGACTTTTTTTTCTGGATATTAGCCCTGAAAAGGACTTTTGGGTACTGTAGTAAGCCTGCCTAACCAAAACGCTATTAAAACCTATCTCTCCCTGCTGCAAGATCTTTCCCTGACTAGGTTGAAAGCGCATCTGTGGTCGAGAGGCAGAAGTCAAGTCTTAAATATTCAAGGTCATGTGGTTCAGCCATCCAATGAGGGTAGACGCCGTTTTTGCGCTGCATGCGTACTCCCAGGTTCCCTCACGGCCTCCCTGCATGGTGATTGGATTAAAAAAGCGCCAAGTGCGATGGGAGGGCTTTCGAATGTTGGCCGCGTATTCGACACACTACTCGATTGTATTCAAATCTTTCGAATACTGCAATATTCGATCGAATACCTACTCGATCGAATCGTATTCACTTATCTCTATTAGTTTGCTTAAAGTGAATGTACCACTTTACAGGCAATATTGAGTCTTTAATACCCCCAGATGTGTGCGACCACGCTGAATCAGCTGATGCAGTCCTTTTTCTGATTGGTCACCCTGTTCCTGTTATTTTTGTTTGTATACTGATATGCAAATGAGGGTAACTGAGCACAGGAGGTAATGCCCGGGAAGTGCAGTTAAAAGTTCTCTTTTCCCCCCTAAAAATGTTGTGCATCTCCTCAGTCCTGGCTCCTGTATCCTCCCCAGCTGGCCCGTCAGTGCAGCCGCATCTAGTTTCACCATAGCCATCACTGAGGGGAGGAGGAGGGAACTCTGAACTGCTGCATTAACTTCTGTGCTTAGCTCCCTCATTAACATATAATGGTTTTATTTGTATAGCGATAAGTGATTCCACAGCACTTTACATAGTTTGCTAATTTTGGTCCCTGTTCCTATTAGGGCTCACAATCTAAATTGACCTATTTGTATGTTTTGGGTGTGGGAGGACCCGGAGGAAACCCACGCAAACAGAGAGAACATACAAACTCTTTGTAGATGCATATCGGTATACAGACAAAAATGACTGCGGCAGCTTATTCAGCACGGCAGCGCGGATCTGGGGGTACATAACACTTAAAAGGAAGCAATCAGCCCAGTTGGGCTGATTTGGTTCCCTGCATCACTGTATAAAGCTGCTATGCGCCTCGTGGCACATACCGGCCCTGGCTGCAGCAGCCTTATACGGGAGAAAACTAAGTTTTAATCCCTTGGCGCACAGTAGGCAGAGGTGGGCAGGTAGTCATCTGGGCGGCTCCCCACCCATGTGTAGTCATTGCTCTCTGCCTGTCAGTGCACTCGGGGGGGATGATTGACAGGCAGTACACA
Organism: Dendropsophus ebraccatus; assembly: GCF_027789765.1. Classification (NCBI taxonomy): domain Eukaryota; kingdom Metazoa; phylum Chordata; class Amphibia; order Anura; family Hylidae; genus Dendropsophus; species Dendropsophus ebraccatus. The sequence continues at coordinate 46,149,397 of NC_091456.1, read as the reverse complement.
TTAAACAAGTTACATATAGATGTTTACTGTACTGAATCTGGTTACACATATATGATCACAGCTGCTGGAGTACACTCAAATAAGTAGGATATTGTGCCGAGGCCTGGCTCGCTGGGACTGGTATTGAACCTGCTAGTGGGCTCTGGTGGTTTGGGGGCTACTTGTCATGGTGGCCAGGAGTGGTAACACCCACCCCTGGACACACAGCAACCGGACCCTAAGTAGAACTGATGTGAGATGCGGATTGTAGGTGCAGGTGCGGCTGCAGAGATGACAGAGTCCCACTTTAAACAGTATTGAACTTTACTTAGAAAAATAACTTCAGTGCAATAAAAGGAGTAGATAGAAGAATTGAACAGTAGCAAATATCAGGGGCTAGATAGGGGGGCCCTTGCCTAATGTTTTGAGTACTCTGCTGGGATGTGATGAAGTGTAAATATATATATATATATATGGTGTCTTGAAGAACTCCTCGTACTCACATATAGATGAGTCTCAGTTATCTCTTCTGTCGGGTTTCCGTCCTGATTGGTAGTACGAGTCCTGGTCCTTTGTCTCTACTAGTTAGCTAGTAGTTTTCTTCCTACTCAGCTGAGCGACAGTCAGTAGAGAGCAGTTATCTTGCACTGTGCTCTACTGTGGTACAGTCCCTTTAATCTCTCCTACTTTAGGAGGGTGACTGTCCTGAGGTTAAAGACCCACGGTGTAGGCAAGGGGGGCTGCTCCCTTATCTCCGGCTACTCTGGGGTTTGAGTCTAGCAACACATGATGGTGGGGGATGACTAGCTCTGGAGACAGGTGCTTACATGTCTTGCCAGGTACCAACTCCCTAGCCATGGGAAGTGTGGTGTATAAGGGGGGGGGGGGGATAGCTAAACCTTCCTGGTGAACTGCAGCTGTGCTCCAGGGTAGTGTGACGCCTAGTGGTTGGAGTAGGGCACAAAAGTTAACTGCACTAACTGTGACACCTGATAGAGACTTTTACCTAGGTGTAAAAAAAGGAGAATACACGTAATGGGATATTACAATTGCACAGAAATTTGGCAGTGCAGTGGGGCAAATTCGTAACTATATTCTTAACTGGGGCAAAATATATTATATGTTATATCATATGTTATATTTCTATAACATGGATGGGAGGAAGTAGAATTTAGCTCCCCTGCTCCTTCTCATCATGAATTGTGCACCATCCTGTACCCCATGTCCTGCTGCTTGGTGGGATCTAACTAACTTACCTCTAGGCTTTAATGCTCCAGTCTGTAGACAACGCTCCTGGCTCTATGTTGATTGGTGCTTCCTCTCTAGAACAGGACCTGAAGGCAATGTGCGGAGAGAAGGAGAGCAGAATAATATATTGTTGATGTAACCACAGTTGAGTATGCTGTCCCATTTTGTGCATCAGTTTATTAGAATGATATAAGGGAGTTGTTTTTTTCAGGAACAAGTGTACTTTGTAATGGCGCCTTTGATTCTACCATAACATGTATGACATAACCCCAAAATATTATTTATGAAAATATAAATTGGTGAAATTGAAACAAAGATTGCAATATGGTAACTTTTGGGGGGTTCCTGTGTCTACGTAATGCACTATACGGTAAAAGCGACATGATACCATTATTCTATAGGTGAGTCAATTATTAATAAAATGGGCCTATCGTGACTCTTATAATGGTTTTATTTATTCACCTACGGGACTGTATGGGGTGTCATTTTTTGCGCCATGATCTCTAGTTTTGAGTAATACCATTTTTGTGTAGATCGGACTTTTTGATCACTTTTTATTTATTTTTTATATATTTCCCTCTTTTCTTTCACGCTGTTCGGGATGACAATTGTTATATTTTGATAGATCGGACAATTACACACGCCACCGTATATAATATGTTTATTTCTTTAATTAAATTTATATGTTTTATATATTACATTATATTATTATATTTGCGGTATTTTTAAAAACATTTTTACTTTTTTTTATTTTTACACTTTTTAGGTCCCCCTGGAGGACTTTTACATGCAATTATTAGATTGCATACACTAATGAGTGTTATCGGTGCTCTACTCATTGAGCCTGCCTGTTGCTGATTCAATGAGCAGAGTACCCCATGGAGGAAGGTAAGAGACCTCCGGCGGTCCAGCACAGCAATTGGGACCCCCGCATTCACTCTGCGGGAGTCCTGATCAGTAAGTGACAGGAACTGCTCCTGTCACTTACACTTAAACAGGGCACACTTCATATTGTTGCAGTAGCTTATGCCGTACTGGTACGTCATTGGTAATCTGGTGACAGGCGCCCATGCCGTACCCGTATGTCATGGGTCGTCTAGGGGTTAAATAAGGGCAATAAAATGTATAAAATATATGGAAGATTTCACTTATGAAGAAATGGCAAAAATGAACTCATTCACTCTAGAGAAGAGACAGCCTGGGAGGATATAATATCTTCATGTATGCTGATGAGCCACAACATTAAAGGAGAAGTCTGGCCTCTGGGTCGTTGTTTTTTTTAAGGCAGGGGCACTGGGCAAAGTAACAAAGAGTATTAACTCACCGCTCCCCATGCCTCTTCAGCTCTGGATCGCTATTCCGGGACCCCCCTCCAGACTCCGGGACCTCCAATACTGCACATGTCATGACTCGGCTGATGGAGTGGCTGTTCAGCCAGTCAGTGACTGGGGGGGGAACGCTGCTCCAGTCACTGAATCGCTGAACAGGCTGTCCATCAGCTGAGACAAGTATTTTCCTCTGACGACATGATAGCTTGATGAAAATGCCTTTTGGCAGGGTCATTGTGGGCACAGAGAGAGGTAAGTTAGGACTGGTTATTACATTCCAGCATGCCAGCTGCCCGTTTTTTTTAAATATCCAGACTTTTCCTTTAAACGGGTACTCCGGTGGGAAGAAAAAATGTTTCAAGTCTTCAGTCGTGGGTCCGTGATTGGGGACAACACCTACGGACGTGTGAAGGCAGCCTCAAAGTGTACCTGTCATATAACTTTCAAAACCTAGATCAACTGTAGATGTGATAGAAAGCAAGTTTGCAATATATATTCACTATTTATTTATTTATTTTGTTATCATGGAAAACAGCACTTCCTGTGTTTAGAGCCTAAACACAGGAAGTCCCCTGTTTCCCAGGTCATAAGCCCCCTTAGAGAGAAGGCAGTCATGTGATTGATGGACTAACTGAGTTATGAGTCTCTGTACTGGCGAGATTTCATGTGTTTAGTCTCTTTTTTTCAACCTGCACATGTCTAAAAATCTGGTTTCTGGAGACAGGACCTGGATTTCAAGTTCAGCTTTGTTTTACAGCATGATAAAAAAAAATGTAAATTGCAAACTTGCTTTATTTTACATCTACTGTTGATTTAGACTGAAAGTTACAACGATAGGTCCAGTTTAGTGCTTAAAGTGTGTAGTACTTCACTTATCTACCACTTGGGGGCAGCAATTGCAAAAAAGGAGAAACAGGTGACAATAACAAATATTCCAGTAAAATAATAACAAATATTCCAGTAAAATAATAAAGTTTCATTTCATATGTGTTTTTACCAAGAGAGAAACCTTCGTAGTGTAATACTTATGTAATCTTACAGTAAGTGTTATGTAACATTTTTAGGAATATAGAATTATAAAGAATTTTAGTGAACATTCTAATGTTCAGGGCTGCACAGGGCTGCTATGCAGAAATGTAATAGGGCACACAGAAAAGTGTTTGGGGCTATTTCTATGGTGATGATTAGAGATGAGATGAGTCACGTCGTTCAGTATTTGAATTCCATTTGGATGCAGCCCTAGGGGGTAGCCTGTATCCATGTTTTCCAGGACTCCCTAGGGCTGCATCCAACTTCTTCAGCCACTGATATTCAAATGCCGAACAATCCGACTTGAGCGTGCTGGAGTTACACTCATCTCTCTAGTGCTGATTTCACATGACAAAACTGCCCCATATTCCAGTGGAGAAAATCCTTCCAAGATAAATTGCATCTATAAGAGAGGATCTTCCTTATACAGTTCCATCCATATAGCTTTACAATGTGGAGCTGTAGGGACTTCTGTCTTCATATAAGCCCCAAGTGTACTGGTTTTATCACATAATATTTTATCATTGAAATTTAGATGTTCAGAGTTATTTCCCATGAGTATAAGGATATGTTCACACAACTGTGAAATGATGGACGAGTTTTGGGCAGACGTAATTTAACAGCAAAAGATGCATTTTTTTTTCTGTCATTATCAAAAGATGTCTGTCCAGAAAAACGGATGTCATTTTGATATTGTGTGAATTTAACCTTAAAATGTAACTGTCATTTCAGGGTCATTTTTCTGAAAACATTAAATATCAACAGTACAAGCGATTTTAAGAAACTCTGTAATAGGTTTTATAAACCAAAAGAGTTTCCTTCTGTACTGAAAAAGCAATCTCCCAGCCTCCCCCCTCACTTCAGAAGCAGCAGGATTTCTGTCTCCATTATGTGGCTATGGAGAGGGGAGGGGCTGTTAGGAGTGACTGAGCACGGAGCAGTCTTGCACAGCACAACACCCTGCAATCTTCTCTCAGTAAGTTCATAGATAAGCACTGACCTTTCTGACACCTGAATTTAGCGTTTTAGCAGCCCAGAGAGTCTACAAACAGCTGACCTTCATGTCACCTCTTCCTGCTCCCTCATCTCCCTCAGCCCCTCCCCCCCTTCATAGGCTTACAATGGAGAGAGCAGAGCCCATCTTCACTGGCTTCTCTGTAATGAAGACGTGTTTGCCTGATAATACACAGATAAGAAGTCAGGGGGGGAGGCTGGGAGATTGCTTCTTGAGTACAGAAGGAGGCTTTTTTGGCTGATGAAACCTATTACAGAGTTTCTTAAAATCGCTTATACTACTGATTTCTGCAATAAAAAAAAACATGACAGTTACGCTTTAAGCCATGTTCCCACACTATCTTTTTTTTAAGGCTGTTTGACGGATGACTTTTTGGACAGCCATCATTGAGGCCATTAATGGCCAAACTAAAAGATGGTCTAAGGGACACTGGCATCCTTTTCAATAACCAATTACAGATACCAGAAGAAGGTTGGGTAAGCTACATGATAAAGTCAGTTATTTAAGGACTGGAGTCTGGACCCTTGGAGTTTGGGCCGCTTGCATGATGCCAGGATGCCCCATTTGATCATGCAGACAGACCAGTACATATGGCCTACAGACCAGGAGCAGCATGGAGGTGTGGATAAGAGTGGAGCTTACTTATGGAGCGCTCACTTATGCACATATAGGACTCTATATAGCACTGTTTATCTGGACTCTATGTACATTATTCATCTGGACTCTGTAAACATTGCCTATCTGGCCACTATATGATGTGATATGTATCTGGACACTGTATACACTACTTATTTTTTCACTAGTTTTACAGATAATATGGCCAGCTACATAGTTCCTCATCCAATTCCAAAGGTCATCATGATCCTATTAACAAACAGTGTCTGTACACAGGGTCACTTCACACTGTCTGTCTTGCACAGGCCAGGAGTTCCCCATGCATAACTCTGACCTAAGCCAGACATTGTACAAACATATACTATCCAGTGTATAGACATACAGTTGCTTCTGTCACCCATAGACAAGAGTGTACATACTATAGTCTCTACCAGAGCATGCAACTGCCATGAGCCCCTTGGAGAGAAATGCCCTGTGGTTAATATTTTTCTCTATGCTTTTTTATTTTACTCAAATCCTTTGTATGCAATAGTGCAGCAGACTGAATAAATAATGAAATAAGATATCAGCTTAATACCCTCAACACACCACACGAAAGCTGAAGCTTAGGCTATGTTCACATCAGCGTTTGACCATCCGGCACCATTCCGTCTACCTTTTCCGTTTTGGACTAAGCAAAACGGAAACTGGCGGACCCGTTAAAATCCCCATAGATTCCCATGATATTTTAGTGTGCTCCATTTGCCTTAATTGTGCTCCGTTTGCATGCCATTCGTTCAAGATTCATTTTTTTGAACAGAAAAAAAAACAGTGTTTGCAGTATTTTTCTTTCCGTTTAAAAAAACGGATCACGAACGGAAAGTGCACTTTCGTTTTTTTTTGTTTTTTTTTACATTGTAGTCAATGAGGACGGATCTAACGGGAAGGTATTTCTGTTCACATCCGTTTGTTTTCATCCGTTTTTGCACTGAGTATGCGCAGAAGCAGCAAGAAACCAAAGAAGAAAAATAAACTGATAGAAAAACAGATGCTGACTGATGCAAACGGATGCAAACTGATGTACAAAAGTCAGGTTTTTTAAGCCAAAATACAAACGGACTCTTAAAAACATTGAACATTTTGCAATCAGTTTGCATCAATCTGCTCATCAGTTTATGCTCATCCGTTAAATTAATATGGACGGATCCGTTAGAAAAAAAGAAAAACGCTAGTGTGGCCGAACCCTTGAAGTAGTGGAACATATTGCACTGCGTCCTATAAAAATATTTCCTAATGCAAGTCGTTGTCTGGCCTTTCTTGTCATTTTTTGAATAATCATACTGTCCTGTCTGTTGTGTGTATTAAACGTGTTTCCCCTCTTTGTAAAAGTGAAAAAATATAACTTGCGTGTATGTTCAGACACAGTAAAACAAAAGCTAACTACGACCATAAGTTTTACTAAAAATAAAACAGTCGTATTTTGCAAAAGCAGCAGGCCATTAATAATGAGAATGTTATATGGACTGTGATAATCAGTCATATCCGTTATTCTGTAACGTGTGCACTTCTGCTCAATTTCCCATTGACTTCAATAGAGCACAATAAAATATTGAAAATACAACCGTCTATTTACCTCAAAATTATGGATGTATTTTGCCTTTATTTTATGGTGTGTGAACATAGCCTGAAACTACATGATATTGGAAACATTTTATTTTATCATTTTTACAATCTAATTTTAACACCTTCTATGAAACATCTGTTGGCGTCAAAAGCTCACTACTCCCCTATATACATTTCCTATATAGTTTCCAGAACGAGGTGGGATTTGTTATGGTTTGGCACTTCAACTCTTTTTCAATCCCAATATGTTGCATGAAAAGCACCTTAAAGGGTATATGCAGCGCTACAAAAACATGGCCACTTTCTTCCAGAAACAGCACCACTATTGCCTACAGTTTAGGTGTGGTTTGCAATTAAGCTCCATTCACTTTAATGGAACTGAGTTACCAACCCCACCCAATCTGGAGACAAGAGTGTTGCTGTCTCTGGAAGAAACTGGCCATGTATTTATAGCGCTGGATCACCCTTTTAATACAAGAAGGCCTCAAAATCCACAGGGTGGTTCTTTATTTCTGAGGCCTGTGTACACATTAAGCAGCACACCAGGGCCACACATGGGATATTTCTTAAATAAATATAGATTTCTGATTTTTTTCTGCTAATACTTGCTGTGTTATAGAAAAAAAAGGATTAAAACTGAAAATTAAATTTCACCTCTACTTCATTCCTGAACCACCTACAAAAGTTACCAAAGTTCGTATATCCTGTTGTGAATTCTTTGAGAGATGCTAGTTGAATAGGGTGCTTTATGGGTTTAGTTTTTTTTCAGCAAAGAAGCCTCCCAAATCCACCTCAGAAATGCTCTTTGACTTCTTGTACATGTATGTACATCCTTTAAGCACAGCTAGATATATGAAAGGTAACACGTCTTCCTGATCTAACAACTATCAAAGAGTGCCCCCAAAGAATAAGAATTGTGGGTTTTTTTTCAATTTCACCGCGCATATAATTTTTTTCTGATTTCCCATCATATTTTATGCAAAAATTCAGCCTGTCATTGCAAAGTACAATTAGTGACGCAAAAAATAAGGGCTCATGTGGGTCTCTAGGTGTAAAAATGCAAGTGCTATGGCCTTTTAAGCACAAGGAGGAAAAAACAAAAACGCAAAAACGAAAATTAGCCTGGTCCTGAAGGGGTTAAGCAATCAGTATATTGTCCTTTAAGTGTATAAAAATAAATGTGTTTTCATTAATAAAAACCTTACCATAATAAAAGTTTAAATCACCCCATTTTTTCTATTTTATAAATAATCTAAATGTTAATAAATACAAATAGCACAAAAAAAAACATATTTGATATCGCCAAATGCGGAAAAATTATTACATTATCAAGTTCCTGATCTTGCACAGTAAACTGTGTAAGGACACAAAAAAAGCAAAACTGCAAAATCATATCTCCTCCCTCCCCAAAAAATTGATTAAAAAGTGATCAAAAAGTCGCATACATGCAAGCAAGATACCGATAAAAAGTAAAGATCATGTTGCAAAAAGTGATTGTTCAAATAGCAACATAGACCAAAAATTACAAGCATTTAAAGATCATAATAGAGCCATTTTTAACACATTTTTTGTTGAAGTTGAAATTCATTAAAAAAGCAGACAAATAAAATAAGTTATATACATTGCCTACCACTGTAATCGACAGATAATATGTCATGTTTGCCACAGAGTAAACACCCCCCAAATGAGAAGCATATTTTATTGAATAATTAAGTGTGTCATTGCAAAGTAAGATTGGCGTCACAAAAAAAGACCCCATTTGGGTTACTAATGATGTCCGTGCAGCCCTTGCTTCATGATCGCCGAGCTGTGTAATAGATTCTGTGAGCGTGCAATCTAGCAAAACAGAACTCGCTTATATTAAATAAGGCGCATACAAATTTATAGAAAACAGACAGCTTCTGTTGGTTCTCTGTGCACTGGGCCACATATTTACACAGGAAGATCTGCTTATCAGATTCTGCACAATAAAGATAAAAACTACTCGATAAATTTGGTAAACTGAGTAAATAGACCTATCAGTCCGCATTCTCAGGTAATGGTAAATACCTGTCTTATCTTATTTTCACGTCTTTCTCAATCATTTCCTTACAAGGTTTGTCTAATCTTCAACTGCCTGTCTTGCCTAATCTTTTTTGTTTATTTGGCAATTAGTTTTTTCTTAAAGGAGACTTACTAGAAAATATGCTCTTTAGTGTTTATTAGAAAGTTACAGGTTCAAGGCCTTATGCCCCTATTCCACGAGTCGTTTGGAGGAGCAAACGAGCGCTATTAGCGCTCGTTTGCTCCTCGTTCCCCGCTCGCTGCCGCCGCTATTCAACGCGACGTCAGCGAGCGGGTGAGTGCGGGAGGGGCGGCGGGGAGCTGCTGGGGGGGCTGCCCGGGGGATCGCTGATCGTCCGGGCAGCCCATAGGATATAGCAGCGCCTGCTGCCGATGCTCCTATTCAATGGAGCGACGGCAGCAGATCGCTGCTATATCAGTCGCTTGTTTTTCAACATGTTGAAAAACAAGCAACTGCAACGATCAGCCGACATGAACGATGTCGGCTGATCGTTGCACTCTATTCCACGGGACGAATATCGTTCGTAGGGGCCGATATCGGCCGAATACGAACGATATTGCTCCTCTAAACGACCCGTGGAATAGGGCCTTTAGGCTGCACTAGTAAGAGATCAGATGTATTATTCTTATAGAAACCTTATAACTGCAAGTATTGGGCCCAAGTCCTCAGAACCTTTTTAAGGGCCATTAAGATACAGAAGCATAGATTGTTTTTTTTCTGTTTGATGTGAAAGAGGCCTTGTTGTCAGATGCACACCCCTGACATACAGTACATGGGGTTCCCAGCATTCCCCCACCTTATTCCTGTTTCCTCTACGTCTTATTCCTGGTCCCCGGCATCTCATACTTAGTCCCCTTCCTTTCTCTTTCCCGTTCCCCATCATGGATTGCCATCTCATTCCTAGACCCCAGCATAGTTCCTTATTTCATTTTACTTTCACTGCATGGCTTTCCATCTCATTTCTGTTCCACAGCATGACTTGCCGTGTCATTGCTGGCCCCTAGCAGAATTTCCATCTTATTTCTGGTTATCTACATTGCTGCTCTCTGGCTCCCAGCCTGGCTCCTGTTTCATTCCTGATCCCCAGTTTGAGTTCTATCTCATTTCTGGTCCTCAGTTTGGCTCCATATCTCATTCCTGATGCTCAGTTTGGCTTCTATCTCTCATTCCTGGTCCCCAGCTTGGCTCCCTGTCTCATTCCTGGCCTCAGCTTGGCTCTCTATCTCATTCCTGGTCCTCAGTTTGGCTCCATATCTCATTCCTGATGCTCAGTTTGGCTTCTATCTCTCATTCCTGGTCCCCAGCTTGGCTCCCTGTCTCATTCCTGGCCTCAGCTTGGCTCTCTATCTCATTCCTGGTCCCCAGTTTGGCTCCCTGTCTCATTCCTGGCCCCAGTTTGGCTCCATATCTCATTCCTGTTCTCCAGCTTGGCTCCCTATCTCATTCCTGGTCCCTAGTTTGGCTCCCTGTCTCATTCCTGGCCCCAGTTTGGCTCCATATCTCATTCCTGTTCTCCAGCTTGGCTTCCTATCTCATTCCTGGTCCCTAGTTTGGCTCCCTGTCTCATTCCTGGCCCCAGTTTGGCTCCATATCTCATTCCTGTTCTCCAGCTTGGCTCCCTATCTCATTCCTGGTCCCCAGTTTGGCTCGCCATCTCATTCCTGGTCCCCAGTTTGGCTCCATATCTCATTCCTAGTCCCCAGTCTGGCTCCCTATCTCATTCCTGGCCCCAGTTTGGCTCCCTGTCTCATTCCTGTTCTCCAGCTTGGCTCCATATCTCATTCCTGGTCCCCAGTTTGGCTCCCTGTCTCATTCCTGGCCCCAGTTTGGCTTGGCTCTTTATCTCTATCCTGGTCCCCAGAATGGCTCCTCTCCCCAGTGCACATGACATGGGCTGCACGCTCTCCTTCTCTGACAACCTTACCTCTTTTGCCTCCTCTTCTCTTACAATCACTGGTGCTGGAAATGTTCCTCCTCCTGTTCTTTAATCTCAAATGATGGTAACAACTATCCCCTGATGTCTCCTTTCCCTGCTTCCATGCAAGTCCAATGTGTGGTTTATTCAACCTCTGATTGGTTTAAGGGATTTGCCTTCTTACAAGGGGGAAGAATCCACAGGAATGAAAATCAGTCAAGAAAACAATTGGTCTTATTAGGAGATTTCACTATATTTATTGTTAGAGGGAGGGAAACGAAGAATGGATAAAATGAACATACAGTAGCTGAAGATAAAACTGTTAAATGGCCACAGAGCAGTAAAAAAAGTCAACCAAGGAGATGTGTTTGTATAGTAAATTATCGTTATTTAAAATTATTCAATATAGTTATGGTCACTGATGGATTTCATTTTTATAAAATAATGAGCCCAATGAGGTTGTACAATAGATGCAAGTGGTTGGGGTCTGTAATGTGGAGTAATCACTACATCATTAAAGAAATTACAACACATCTGACCGTTTTGCACAAGTTTCGCAACTTTTTCTGTGTTGTTAAATAAGAAAAATGTTGCAATATTTTCTAAATGTTGCATTTAGTTGTATATATGTACGTATATATGTATTATTGTGTATTATTGTATATATGTATACGAAACTGCTGATAGGTGCCTGCAGCTACAGAGTTGCTGATTCCCACACCATTCTCTTTATTTTCCTCTGCAGTGCCATTTTTACATTTTTACCAAATTTGCCTATTTGGTGCACTAGTGGTGTTCCTGCCCCCCCTTCCCAAATGTATTACTCATATTACAGCTCATATGTGGCCGCCTACTTATGCATATTAATATATGCATAAATAGCCATGTATCTCTTCTCTCACTAGATCTCGTGCATGCGCAGTAACAGCCCCATGTACAGCAACAGGCGGCTGTGTGAGATCTGCTGAGAGAGCATAGAGATGTGACTACTTACTTATGCATATATAATAAGTAGGAGGCCACATATGAGCCGGGGGGGGGGGGGGGGGGTCCTATGAAGGGCCAAAGGGGCTATATTGCATATTTGCTTATTTTGCATATTTTGCTTTTTAAAGTGAAAAATCTGCAACTCTGCAGGTACAGGTACTTATCAACAGGTGCCTATGTAGGAAACCGTCTGATAGTTTCTGTTTTAACTGTGACATTACAAATGAATATCAGACCTGAAAACAGTCAATTCATCTTAATTATCCTGTTAACAAAAAGAACAATGGCGTCGCAAAACAGTGTTCTATGTGTTGATAATCCTAAAGTCTTGCTAACTGGTGACAAAATGGGTTCTGAAAAAAAATATTCAGCTGGTTTGTGTGAATAGATTTTATAATTTGCACTAATGTTATGTAAGAATGTTATTAAACCTTATTAAACCACATGTAACTCCAGTCTTGACATAAAATATCCCATACATATTCCACACTGACCACCCTACAGAATAGAAAAGAAATTAAAAGCTTTTATTATTAGCTCACCGCATAGGCTATTGTTCCCACAAGATCTTTTTAGGTAAAAAGTGGCCATTTTTTGATAATGACAGCGGTCATTAAGGATCATGAGCATTAATAATTACCGTCATTATCATAATCAATTCATTATCATTATGGATTCTTATCATGTAACCATATCTTTTACCTTTTAAGACTGTGTTCACATAAAATTTTATCATGTGGATTTTGCTGTTGGGGAATCTAGATGATAAATGCTAAAAAAAAAATGATTTTTCACAGATTTTCAATGAGAAAAACACATCACTATTGAAACAATTACATGTGAGTACTAGATGGGATGTGGTGCAAGATACTTACACCACAGTCTATTCTCTTTATATGTCTTACATATGTTTTCCAGTTTTTTCAAGTAACATCCTCCTGTCCTTATTTCACCTTTTTATAAGACAAACTCTTGACTGGTCCACAGAGGCAGGCTGGTCCACTACAGTACTGGAGATCCTCTGTTGGGCCTACACTCTACTACAATAATGGGCTAACACAGCCAGGGGCGGATTAACTTTACCATAGGCCCCGGGCTGTTCACCAAGCCTGGGCCCCCCCCCCACCCCACTGTAACTATGGCAGCACTAGCCTGGCGTTCATAGTACAGGACAGATAATGTCATCATGTCCCGATTTGTGCAAAATTGCCATAAAAAAACAGGGATTTTTTGCAAATCATGGTGGAAGTATAGCCAGGAGACAGTACACCACTGAAAGTATAAGTCTTTTTGGGTGGTCATGGGCCCCCCAGGAGCTCAGGGCCCCGGGCTGCCGCCCGAAACGCCCCTATTATAATCCACTACTGAACACAGCTAGTGGATATGCTGCTATGCAGCCCAGTTAGCTTAGACTCTGCTGTAGAGGATTCCCACTGATTTGGTGAACTGTGGTGAAGAGGACTTTTACAGTTAGATTGCAGCATGGTCCCTTGTGAAGGGCATATGTAGAAATGAAACGTTTGTGACACGTAGCCTCTAAGCACTAACTCTGATTTAAGCTGACAAAAAAGTGCTGCAAGAGAGTCCTGGATAACCGATCTCCTGACTTTGCAAATTTTTCTGTCTGGATTAGAAAGAGGGTACTTGTGGTAGAACATTCTTCTCAGTGTGGACTGTAGGCGAAACCACCTAACTTTATACATTGCTGTAATTCACTGTGTATCGGCCCAGATCTGCCCTTAATCAAAGGTAGCAACTAGAACTGGCAGTGGGGTAACACTGCAGTGTACAACTAAGTAGCTATTTGCTTTAACAGGTTGCAGGGAACTGGAAACTGGCTAGGCTTGAGAGGCCTGTGAGGCCTAGCAGTTAAAGTGACTCTGTACCCACAATCTGTTCCCCCCAAACCACTTGTACCTTCAGATAGCTGCTTTTAATCCAAGATCTGTCCTGGGGTCCGTTCGGCAGGTGATGCAGTTATTGTCCTAAAAAACAACTTTTAAACTTGCAGCCCTGTGCCAAACTGCAGTGGCCTAGAGTGTGTGTGCCCTAACCTTGCACCGTCCCTCCTCCCCACTGTCTTCATCATTAGGAATGACACTGACAGGATTTTTCCTATTCCTCTGCTGTGAAAACTACATAGGTGCCTTAACAATCCAGCCCATGTGCCGTGCTGACACAGGTAATGAATAGTAGAATATCTGCCTGGAGCATTCCTACTGATAAGGAGGGACAGAGAGGTTGTGCCAGCCTAATGCACAGACACTCTAGGCCATGGCAGTTTGGCACAGGGCTGCAAGATTAAAAGTTGTTTTTTAGGACAATAACTGCATCATCTGCCGAACGGACCCCAGGACAGATCTTGGATTAAAAACAGCTATCCGAAGGTACAAGTGGTTTGGAGGGGTCAGATTGTGGGTACAGAGTCACTTTAAGTCTGCTCAGCTCCTTACATTTCTCTGGCCTGAGCAAGAATGACTAGAAAATTCCAGCCCTCTTCGGAATGGAATTGCAGGAATTGGTTGGACCTGGGATTCTGTTTCCTTTAAAAGTATATACATAATACACATAATAAACATTTTAAATCCTTGCACTTTCTATTTACCTCAGAATATGCTAAAAATGCAAAAATACACCACTTCCTGCAGGACATACTGCAGCTGATAAGTACTGGAAGACTTTAGATTGTTTTAATAGAAGTAAATTACAAATGCACTTTCTGGCACCAGTTGATTTGAAAGAATGCTTGTTTGTTTTTTGCTGGAGTACCCCTTTACTCTTTTTATGTGTGTTTGATAGAGTGTGTGCCCAGCTAAGGACAAGGAGCAATGACAATGCAATGTGACAAATGCACAAAATGTCAGAGAGGAGGCTGCTTATTCCAGATTTTCTAGCCTTTCCTGGGGCTAATAAACTAAGGTCTTGAATGGGACGTCCATATATCCTAAAAGAACTGTGCTGCTATGTGTCTTTCTCTTATATCACCTTGCTCACATGTCTGTGCCCAGCAAGTCATGTAAATTATTCTTATAACATTTTTTTTTCTTTTTAATGGTTTACTCTATATATTTGCAATTAGCAAATTTTGGTAAAATACTTGCAAATATTTGAAATTTGTATACATATTCTTTTATTATGAAAACAGTTATTTACAGCAGTGGTTTTTAATTTATGGATAAAATTCCCCAAGCCTTTAACATCAATTTTTTACTGAATAAATCAATGGCGATTATCACAAAAGGGAACCTGTCACCCCCCGTGCCGGGGTGACAGGCTCCCGACCCCCCGCTAGAGCACCTTATACGTACCTGAAGCCTGGTGCGGGCGCTCCTGAGATTAGTCCAAGTCTCATAGAGAATGACGGAGCGTCGGACTCACCAGTCATTCTCTATGAGAGTTGGACTCATCTCAGGAGCGCGCGCGCCGGGCTTTGGGCGCTAAAATCTCAGTCACCGGACCGTCTCAAGGAGCGGGACCTGGCGCGATCAGGTAAGTATAAGGTGCTCTAATAGGGGGTCGGGAGCCTGTCACCTCGGCACGGGGGGTGACAGGTCCTCTTTAAGTAAGCTGAAAATATATGACAGAACAGTGAAAAACTAAAAAAAAAACTCAACCATTAACAACATTCTCAGAGCACAGGGTTCGCGTACAGAATAGATGCAGATTATCATATTGTGAGTCACATATTCATATTCACCCCCCCCCCATGGTGTCATCCGCCTTTCCCCACCATAATGATATTTCCCCCTCCACCCCCTCCAACAGGATGATGAACTAACTTCTTTGTGGTCACCATTAGCTGCAAACATATGTTGTAATAGGAAGATCTCCTTCAGACTTTCAGAGAAAAGTAGAGAATAGGGAGAGGTAATGTGGAGAGAAAGAGAACACATGAGAGGTGGGGGAAATAGATGAAGCAGGAAGAGTTGGAAGGTGGGATTACCATAAGGTGGAAGCAGGTATGATGGGATATGGCTTTGGTCATATACCACAAAGCAGCTCGTAGGCTGGTGAGAATATAACCTGCAAAGATGGAAGTAGCTATAGAGAGAGGAGCATTGACACATATAGTCATTAATGTGTTTCACTTCTTCTTGTGTTTGTTTCCTTTTGTATATTTAGTTATATCTTTCTATATTTACATGTGAGGGTACCCTTATTTATAGACTGATGCTATGCTTACCGCAAAAGAACAATCTGGTGTGTAATAGCAACTATAGAGACCTAGAGACCTAGAGACCCTAAGGGCCAGTTCACACTGAGCAAGATCGTCGGAAATCTCCACCGCGGAATCCCGCCGCGCTCAGTGTGCTGCTTTGAGCGAATGGGAGAGCATGCGCTCGTCGCTCAATGAATGTTAGTTCTTTGAGCGGAGAGGAAGCGGACGAGCGCACGCTCTCCCATTCGCTCAAAGCAGCACACTGAGCGCCGCGGAATTCCGACGATCTTGCTCAGTGTGAACTGGCCCTAAAACTAGAGATGTAAAAGCAGTTAGCCATGTTGGAGTATTAGTCCCAGACTAAAGGCCCTATTACATAAAACAGTTATCGACGGTATTCTGCTGCCGTCGCTCCGTGGCATAGGAACGCCAGCAGCAGACCACTGCTATCTTCTATGGGTCGATCTAGTAATCACCCAGGCAAACAAATCCCCCACCACCGCAGCTCCCCCCTCCGCTCTTACCCGCTCGCGGACAATGCGTGTAATAGCGCCGCCATCGAGCGGGGAACATCGCCCCGTGTAATAGGGGCTTTACACATATACATGTATGTAAATGTCCATAATAGTAAAATATAATCGCATTCTCTGTGCCGGAATATTCCCTGAATCTTTAAGTCTTTGAGTAGAGTGTAAGTTCAGCCATCCCATAGGTCATCCTTTTTTTATTTTTAGCTGCATGCCCCGGATGACTTGGCCAATGCAGCGGCTTCTGGGATTTGCCTGAACACCCCTCTCAAAGCTTCAAGCTCTTGAGTCAGCTGTTGGATACGGTTGCGTAGCTTCTCATTCTCTGCCATGAATTCTAGAGCTCGCTGTTGAGTTTCCAGGTTCCTACGTTTGGCTTTATCGCGGCTTTTACGGACAGCAATGTTATTTCGTTCGCGACGCATGCGATACTCCATGCTGTCCTTACTCAGCGACTTCTTACCCTTGTGGCTTTGTTCTTTTAATGGAGGGGCAGACAGCATTCCAGAGAGAGAACCCTGCAAATGCGGTTAGGATAAGTTAGAAATTTAGGGATGTGGGTTGTTCAGTTTATACAATGAATAACATGGTGTCATCCTGAATATGCCTAGAAGTTAGATTTCTTTGTATATGCTTGTTATTTAGAATTTGTACTATTGGTTACTTTTTATTAGTACAATGCACCAAGCACATTCATTCAGATCACACAAATAGGCAGCCCTGGTTTTAGATAGAATGTTTAAAGGGGGAGCTTTATCAAACATGGTGCAAAGTGAAACTGGATTAGTTGCCCCTAGCAACCAATCAGATTTCACCTTTCATTCCTCACAGACTTTTTGGAAAATGAAAGGTGGAATCTGATTGGTTGCTAGGGGCAACTCAGCCAGTTTCACTTTACACCAGGTTTGATAAATCTCCCCCTTTTGTCTCCGGTATTTTAGGCTCAAAATGACGGCTGTCCAAAAATAGGGCAGAGAAAATAAAGTGGGGGAGATTTATCAAGCTGAAGTAGAATTGAAAGTAGAATTGTCTTAGTTGCCCCTAGCAACCAATCAGATTCTACTTTTATTTCTTCACAGATTCGTTGGAAAATGAAAGGTGGAATCTGATTGGTTGCTAGGGGCAACTAAGACAATTCTACTTTACACCAGTTTGATAAATCTCCCCCATTGTGTCAACATAGCCTATATCTCAAAACTGGAGCAACAGATTGACATAAGAGTGATATATATACTGATTCAGGGTAAGAAGCTCTATTGGATACTTTGCCCCTGACAGGTCCATTTTAATTGAAACATCTTACAGACATGAGATGAAGCTATGGGTTAGCTGGGGTATGGTTCATGCTTTAAACAAACGTGCACAGTCTCTTATATTTGGTTAGTAAAGACCATCAGATGGAGATACCTATATTAGTGCTAGACATCAGTCCAGATGTTTGCATATAGTCATTTCTTTTTAGTATTCATTTCGCTTTAGTATCAGCCATAGGTGTGAGGTACAGCTGCACTTTTCTCTCCATTTCTCATTTCTTTTTAGGCTGCATTCACACGTTCAATGTTTTCCCTGGTCCGTGATTGTGGTCTGCTAGTTACCTCCGTGATCCTTGTAAAACAGACCATTTGGTCATCCGTTTTGCATCCGTGTCCATTTTTTTCACAGATCTGTTTTAAAGCATTTTAAATTACATTGATTACATTACATCCGTGTTTTTCACGGACGAACACGGATGTTACATCCGTGTACATCCGTGAAAAACACGGATCTCATTGATTTCTATGTAGAATCAGATCCGTGCTTCCGTTTCGAGTCATGACATGTCCTATTTTTAAACGGAACGGATTAGAGATCCGTGAAAATACTGAACATGTGAATAGCCCAATACAAAGCAATAGGCTATAAATTTGTCCCTGTGCAAGGATCAACTTTGCGGAACGTGTGAATGCAGCCTTAGTGTTCCCCTAAAATGACTTGCATGAGCTATACACCTGTATTCAGTCATAGAAGACTTTACTTGTCTTCAGCTATATTTTATATTTCAATCATTTAGATTAATTTTGCCTTGTACAGTTTTCTAGTGGATTAAACTCAAACTCCCCTATCTCCTACACTACATTTATCCCCTGTATTTACCGATATACTGTATTCATATTTCTCGCTTTATAAGAAGGATTTTATAGCATGAAAATATCTTGCTAAAAAATGACTGCATTGTATATTCTGCAGACAGGGCGGCCCGACACTGTCAGATCACCCTGACTGCTTCCCTAATGGTCGGGCAGGTTCCGCTCTGTGCCCGACTGCTGAGTGATCTGTGCAGCTACTGATAAGTACACAATCATCTCCCTTCTCCTGCGGGACGACGATCAGTGAGATCAGTGCTGGGCAGGAGAGGAATCTGGAGGTGATGTGAATCACATTCAGATTTGTACAGCCCCATAGAAAGGTGTGTCTGTCTGTGTGTATGTATGCAGAAGAGCTGTTTGTGTCTGGTGATGTAGCAGAGGTGTGTGTCTGTAGCAGAGCTGTTTGTGTCTGGTGATGTAGCAGAGGTGTGTGTCTGTAGCAGAGCTGTTTGTGTCTGGTGATGTAGCAGAGGTGTGTGTCTGTAGCAGAGCTGTTTGTGTCTGGTGATGTAGCGGAGGTGTGTCTGTCTGTGTGTGTATATAGTAGAGCTGTTTGTGTCTGGTGATGTAGCAGAGCTGTGTCTGTCTGTGTGTGTATATAGTAGAGCTGTTTGTGTCTGGTGATGTAGCAGAGGTGTGTGTCTGTAGCAGAGCTGTTTGTGTCTGGTGATGTAGCAGAGGTGTGTCTGTCTGTGTGTATATAGCAGAGCTGTTTGTGTATGGTAATGCAGCAATGAGTTGTGTGTGTGTCTGTACATTGTATGTGTTTGTCTGTGGGTATGTTTATGTAGCCGAGGAGTGTGTGTATTTTGATATAGCAGAGCTGGGTGTGTATGATGCAGCAGAGCTGGGTGTGTATGGTGCATGCTGCAGAGCTGTGTATGTGTGGTCTAAAATGTACTGTCATGGAGAGTATTAAAGTGTCCCTATCATTTAAATAAACTTTAACCCTTTCACTACATTAACCCTTTCACTGCTTTAGACCACCACAGAAGTTTATTAACATATGTTTTTTTTAATGCTCAGCTGTCTAAACCAGGGGTGCATCTTATAAAGCGAAAAATATGGTAAATAGTTATGCTCATATGATATCACTAGAAAACATGTGAAATTGCACATAGTGGACATATTTAACAATTACCATGTGTGTCTTCCTAGATCTGAATATAACCGGTCCTATACATAGCAGTATTACACATAATGTTACAGGAAGTTTGAAAAACATGAATGATACAGTAATTGCACCATTCCTAGAAGTTAAGAGATTTCAAAGCAGCAGGTATATGTGGCAATTATTATCACATTGGTTTGAAAAAGAATTTATTATTTTCTATTCCAGCTATGCTCAGAAGCACCAATAATTCTATGCTAGGAAATCTACTCATCCTTGAGTGATCCTTTAATTTTCTCATATAAAAGGAAATAGCGCCTACAGAAATGCAGATGTCAGTTCACCGTTTTTATTGGATGGCAATCATTTAATGGCCAATAACGGGCCGTTGTTATGAAATAATAGCAGGTAGTAAATCATGAGCATGTTCATTAATTGGACGGTTGTAATTCATTTTGGCCATTATTCTATATGGCGTGTGCACTGCTGTCTAATTTCCCATTGACTTTAATGGAGCACATTAATACATTGAAAATACAGTATTTTAACCACAAAATTAGATCCATATATTTCTTACATGGTCACTGTTGTTTCAAACAGCTTCCCTTCATGTGATAGACTTTGTAAATCCTAACATTTTTGTCAATCACTTACTTTATCAAAGATGACTCTTATGTCAGACAAACAGTCTTGAACACTAGGTGTGACATGTCCCAGCTCTCTGCTGTCCACTACCTGTTGTCAGGGCAAATCCATCTCTAGTAACAGCCTCATCAAGATCAATTACAGAAAACCAGAGGGGGTGGGGGGCTTAGCATGTGCTCTGTACTGTGTGAAAATCCAGAGGATTTGTCCATGCAAGGTAAATCAAGGCTTCCCTCTCTCTCTCTCTCTGCAGAAGTTTGCTTTCCTTGCTTTGTTGTTTCTGTTTATTTCCTTTCTGCCCATAGTATCTTGCATCAGTACTCTCTGTATAAATTATCCCAAAGCAGTGATTGGAATTAAGTGTGTGTACTACTGCCAAACTGCCTTGCCCTACCACTTGAAATGGAGTGAATGAGAAACATCTGTGCACCATGTAGGGGGTTCACCACTCTTAAGGATTAATCTAATAAAACCATGTATGATTTAAATCCACAGCATGTCAATTAATGCACACTACATATTACTTCTTCTTCAAAGTCAAGAAAAGTTGACCATACACAAGAAACATGTTCTTACACATTGTAACATTGTCCAGTTAGGAATAGCACCCCACATTTGTCAATGTATTCATATACATTTCCAGGAAAAATGGCACAATATAAAATTCTAAGTGAAACTACTTCAGAATGGTTAATCTTTAGGAAAAGTATTTAATAAACTAAGGGTATGTGCACACTGAGCAGTCCTCGTGGATTCCGGCATAATAGACAGAATAGGAGCAGAATAGGAGCGGAATTAGAGCAGAATGCAAGCGGAATTCAAGCAGAATTTCTAGCAGAATTTAAACCCCATTGACTTCTATAGGATTCCTTTAGCAGAATCCACCCAAAGCATTGACATGTCAATTCTTTGGGCGGAACGCGGAAATCGAAATTTCCGCCGCGTGCACTAATGCACGGAAATACAATAGAAAACAATGGGAGGCAAGACTGCTCATTTTTTAAGGGTGGAATTCTGAACGGATTCCGTGTGCATCTTCACGCGGAATCCGCTTGAAATTCTCAGGAATTCCTCGGTGTGCACATACCCTTAAATGACAGATTTTCTTCAGGCTATGTTCACACAACATCTTTTTTGGTCATTTTCTAGCCGTTTTTTTTTTTTTTTTTTTAAAGGCTTTAATTTTAGTGTTAAAAAAGTGCAAAAAAAGACATGAACATAGCCTAGATGAATAAAAACTGAAATTAGGTTACATATAGCATCCTTAGTAGGATTGTGATTTCTTACCTTCAGCACGCGGAGTGCAGGGTGTACTCCCTCCATCTGAGGAGGGAGATGCATTGCTGTCTGTGCACATTGTGCAGCCTGGTACTGTAGAGTGTTGCACACAGTCCGGTGCGATCCTCGTGTCTCTTCCTTCACAATAACTCCTCCAGACTCATATCCTCCCATTCTGCGCTCTGGCATCATGCCATGTGGGTATGCATACAAAGCAGATAGGCCTTCCGAGGGCAGATATTGATAGGATTTAAGTCGTTCCTGCTTCATAGGAAACAGATCCGACAAAAGTTCCTCTCCTGACTCAATATATGTTGCTAGATCCACAGAGGTCTCAGGGTCACAGAGATTGCCACCTACAATCTCGGCTTGAGATGTTCCCATTCGGGAAGGGTAGCCTGAACCTTGACCTCGTTTTTCACACTCATAGTAGCTGTTGTGAGACATTCTCTGCACAGGAGTCCTCTTCTATCCACACTCTTTATAATGCTTCTTCTGTTGAAAATGTCTTCTCTACAGCCTAACCCAGCTACGGAGACAAAAGAATTTGGACAGTGATCTCATTAATAGATACATTCTACTATATTCTAACCATACATGCAGGGCCGGATTAAAGGGAGGGCACCAGGGGCACATGCCCAGGGGCCTCCACCACTAGGGGGCCTCCACCAGCCTCAACCCGGAAGTGTGGTGTCTGGAAGCCAGTCCCACGTGCAAAAAGCATGTGGAAACCCGACCTGGACACAGCACTGGCCACACTGCATGCTGTCCAGGGAGGAAGGGAGGTGTAGGATTAATCCTGTGTAAGCATCTCCTTTGAATGGATTCTTCCTGACAAGCTTCCGGGTGCTGGGACCTCAGCAAGGAAACCTGATCTCTCCAGTAGGGATGTGACATCATGGAGCCTGCTGGAGGATCTGTCAAAGTGGCTGACAGGCCGAAGGAAGAGAGAAGAGCCAGAAAAGTACAGTGCTTTTCCTTAAAAAATAAGGACATTTCAATGTGACCCCAAACTTTTGAACGGTAGTGTATATATATATATATATATATATATATATATATATATGCAAAGAATTGGGTTTATGGAGCCTCAGTTACGAGTCTCAAAACACAGGAATAGCCAGATATCCCTCTCTCCACATATATATATGAGACAGACTTTTAGAGCACAGTGGTGGTTTGTAACCTAGACAATGAGCTGTCACCAATGGATGGGAGAGAGCAGCATGTCAGGAGAAGATAAGAAAGCAAGTTTGGTGAATTATGATGTAAGTACCCCTTTAAGTGGGTGGCACTTAAAGGGGTTTCCAAGATTAAGGAAAGGGGATCTGCATTTTTCTACCAAAAATAGTGCCAATCTTGCCAATGAACTCTTTCTTGTGTTGCAGTTAAACTGATTTACTTTAGAAGCTGCAATACCAGACACAGCCAACAAACAGGACTGGCAGTATTGCAGGACCAAAAAAGAATCACAAATGTTCTAATCATGGAATATCTCTTTAATATGGAAGAAGAATTTGTCTCCTGTCTTCTTTAACGACAGCTGCTCGTGTGACATCACTCTCTACTGTTCCCATTACTGCTCTCTTTACCTAGGCTGCCAGTCATTTATGAATGTGTGCCTGTTGGCATGCAGGGTAAGCACAGGCAGTGGGTGTGCGGTAACTGCAGAGCTACTGTATGTCTGCAGAATATTCAGAGCTCAGGGAAGCTGTCACTAGAAGTAATATATGTCACACACATTTGCTTGCTGGCTGTGATGTATAATGCTATAGCCCAGTGGTGTGGCAATGCCTGTGCCCCATAAGGAACAGTCTACACTATTGCTTCACAATTAATAATACAAAAATTAAATACACTGTAATATGTAAGTGTTACTGAACTAAACCTATATCTGAGAATGGAGTAAAAAAAACAATGCAACATAATAAGTGACATAAAGATGGAATAATACTATAAATAACAGCAAGATAGTGTCTTAAACCAATGAACCACATCGATATTCACAAAAGACCACAATCATAATGTGGAGATTAAAAATAGAGATATGTTATCTTTAAATTCTGTTCTTATGCTCATTCTTGGAAGGCTCAAACCTTAAAGAGGATGTGTCAGAAAGAAAAATTGTCTAAATTAAAGGGGTAGTTCACAAAAAAATTTCTTTCAAATCAAGAAATTAAATTAACTTCTTTTAAAATGTTTCAAGTCTTCCAGTAACTATCAGCTGCTGTATGTCCTGCAGGAAGTGGTATTCTTTCAAGTCTGGAGAGCAGAAGCGATTTTTCGGTGGGGATTTGCTGCTGCGCTGGACAGTTCCTTACATGAACAGAGGTGGCAGCAGAAAGCACTGTGTCTGGAAAGATTACACCACTTCCTGCACGACATACAGCAGCTGATAAGTACTGGAGGACTTGAGATTTTTTAATAGAAGTAAATCACAAATCTCTGACACTTGCTGGGACCAGTTGGTTTGAAAGGTTTTTTTTTGTGAACTACCTCTTTAGGTTTGTATATTAAACAAAATGTTTAAGATCTTTTAAAAATGTTTCTTCAATGTGATTGAGTATATAGAAAAAAGACACATATAGGCATATCATTCTTTTCTTTTTCTTGCTGTTTAGTTACGTTTCAGCAGATATATATATAATAGTATTCCAGCAGTCAGCAAAACCAATAATATACTTCAATCACAAGCAACGTTTCAAGGGTCAACGTCCTCCTTTTTCAAGTCTATAACTGTTTTGCTGACAACTGAAATACTATTATGTATATCTGCTGAAAAGTTACTAAGAAGCAACAAAAAAAGAAAAGAAATGATATGCATATATGTGTCTTTTTTCTATATACTGGATGTTGGGTATTGAGCTGCCCAAGAGTTTGACACATTATACGCCCAGTCATAAAGTTGTGTCTATACTTTGCGTTTGTGTTGAAGTTGTGTCATCAGTGTGATTGTCCATATTATACCATAGGTATAAGTGAAATAAATAAGCGAGCTTACAGTAAGGGCCCAATTACATGGAGCGATAATCAGCCAAATCAGGCTGTTTTCGCTCTGTGTGATAAAGACAATGGTCAGTCGATCATTGTCTGATCATTGTCTTTTGGCAAGTTTAAGGCTATGTTCACACATGGTATTTCTGTCAGTCTATTCTCAACCAAAACCAGGAGTGGGTTGAAAGCACAAAAACTGCAAATCTTTTCATTATAATTTTGCCGTCAGCTCCACTCCTGATTTTGGTTGAAAAAAGACTGACCGAAAGACTGATGAAAATACTATGTGTGAACATAGCCTAAAGGAAGCCACGCCTCCTTCTCACCTTGCCACACCCCCATCCCCCTCCTGCCCGCCCATCACTTGATCTGGGGATACGATTGGCATACGCCAGGGAAAAGGGGCGAATATGCACCTTTTCCATGGCGTACCCCAGTGGCGCAGCCTGCATAAATATCCCTTTTTGTCTAATACCCTTAAAAAGTTCATGGCATAGTTGTCCCCTGACAGGAGTACAAGGAGCTCAGCTATCTAAAGACAAGAAAATCTTAAAAGAAAATAAAAATTAAGGGGCACATTTATCAAAATCTGCACCTAGGGCAAACTTGAGAAAAAAGTGCACATTTTTGCCCAAGGATCGATACTTTATACGAACCCCAAAATAATATAAAAGAAAACTACAGGTCATCCTGCAAAAAATAGGCCCTTATGGCTCCTGGAATGCATCAAAGCACAAGTTAGTATTAGCCCCTTATGGACTGCACCAGTTTTTGTTTATACGTCTTGCAAGAGGCATTATTTACTTATCAAGAGATCAAGATTATGAGGATAAATAACATTACTATGCAGGATAAGGCCATGTTCCCACATCACGGAACGGCCGGTGTCAGAGAAGATCATCCCGGCTGGTACTGCAGTACTGGCCAGATGATCATCACTGACGCTGAATCCGGATGTGGGCGCATCCGCGCACACATGCATTCGAATTCCCCACTGCACACAGTGGAGCGTGCAGCTGGAGCCGCACGCTCCATTGTGTGCACTGACAGTTTTTTGTAGCCTGTATTCTATGTCAGTTTCTTGCGGCGCCGCTAGGGGTCCTGGCCGGATTGTATACTATGTGTATACGCTCCAGCTGGGATTCCTTAGAAGGCAGCACTACGTAAGTTCCGTAGTAACAACGGCCATGATTATTTTGAAACGTGCGTAATGTGAACATATCCTAAATAACATTATATTATTAATACTTTGGACATTGCTACATGACATGATATTTACATGTATAAAATTTTTATATTTAAAAAATAGAAAAGGGGAGGTAATTAGAGTTTTTATAAGGAATTTTTTCACATTTTAAAAAACATTTGATTTTTCTTTTAAATTGCACTTTTACACACCTTTAGGGAATTTCAGCATGTAATCACTTGATCAGTTTACTGCAGTACGTGTAATATACATGAAATGCTCTGGCGGCCACAGACCCCTTTAGAAGGCCCTTGGTATCCATAAATTGTGCCACACAACTGGGGGGGGGGGCATTGAACCCCAGAAGTGCCAGGTATGTTGGCTAATGTTACAGAAGCTCCTGCCTCCATCTAATGCTGGTTACTGAGTTACTGACCAAGGCTGCAGAAAGCTACCAGCATATAGGCAGCCGTAGCCATATAGAGAGGATTCAGCTCTTAAAGAGGACCTGTCACCCCCTGTGCCGGGGTGACAGGCTCCCGACCCCCAGTTAGATCCCCTTATACGTACCTCACCCCGACGAGTCCTGCTGTGGGAGCCGGTCCCGGGACGGAGATATCCCGGTTAGAAGCTCCATTCATTCTCTATGGGCGCCGGACCTCTCCCCACAGCGCGCAGCCTTCTGACTGGGATATCTCCGTCCCTGGACCGGCTCCGGCAGGGGGACTCAGCGGGATGAGGTGCGTATAAGGGGATCTAGCTGGGGATCGGGAGCCTGTCACCCCGGCACAGGGGGTGACAGGTCTCCTTTAAACTCTCAAGTTAAAATAAAAACTTCACAATTTTTAACATTAAAGTCCATCAGTCATGTTCTTGCCATTGCTGACAGCAGATTTCAGTCTTTCTGTAATATTTACAATCAAGATGAGTTTTAAGTATCCTACACGGTTTTGTATCTCATCTAAAAAGTCATTTCTAGAAGATTAAACAGTTGGGCACGGATAGCATTTACATAATTTTCCATCTCTTAACACCTTTTTAGCTGTGTGCATACTAGAGATGAGAGAACTTTGAGTACAGCCATAGGCTATGTTCACACAACGTATATTTTCGTAAAAAGTATGGCCGTTGTTGCCGAAGATATATGTTGCTTTGCCTTC
Source organism: Dendropsophus ebraccatus (assembly GCF_027789765.1). Classification (NCBI taxonomy): domain Eukaryota; kingdom Metazoa; phylum Chordata; class Amphibia; order Anura; family Hylidae; genus Dendropsophus; species Dendropsophus ebraccatus. The sequence goes on along the minus strand of NC_091456.1, from coordinate 46,122,428 downwards.
TATGGAATCTCTCCCTGAGCGTATACACATAGTATACGCTCCGGCCAGGATCTCTCGCAGCGCCATAAAAAACTGACATGTCAATTCAGTGAATAGCGGCCGCAGAAAACCCTGTCAGTACACGTTATAGAGCGAACAGCTCTGGTTGCTCGCTCTACTGTGTGCAGTGGGGAATTCTGATGCGGGCGCGCTCGGATGCACCAGATGCATCAGAACTCTGCAAACTGCCCACAGCAACCAATCACAGCTCAGCTTCCAACTCTGGTGAAAGAAAAGCTAAGCTGTGATTGGTTTCTGTGGGCAGTTTGCACCAGTCTAAATTTTACACCCTTTGATAAATCTCCCCCTATAACTTTTATTTCCAAGCGTCAACATTGCAGTTTGTTTGTAATTTCATTAAGATGTATATTTCCTAGTGTTATTGTTTTGTGAATATATTTATCATAAACTGAAGCATTCAGTCTTTGTAGGAACATTCAATCATTTATTTGTTTTACTTAATTTACTTACTTCAATTTGCATTGTTATTATTTAGTGCAACATTAATAGGCGATCTATTCATTTTCCTTTCTATTAAAATAAATAATATATATATATATATATATATATATATATATATATATATATATATATATATATATATATAGTTTCAGTAAATGAGTGGCACTACAGGTCTCAAAGAGGCGGGTGCCAGCAGACTTAGTTCCTACCACGAGTAAATGATGATCTGCAGCACACCGGTAGAGTGAAGAAACATAATGATTTATTTCCAAACTTCAAAACAATCAAAACATGCAACACAGCAAAGCACAAAGCACACATGTGCTTTGCTGTGTTGCATATTTTGAATGTTTTGAAGCTTAAAAATAAATCATCACGTTTCTTTACTCTACCGGTGTGCTGCAGATCATCGTTTACTCTCTCTCTCTGTCTCTCTCTCTCTCTATATGTATATATATCTATATATATGTGTGTGTGTGTGTGTGTGTGAATATATATACATTTTATGAAAGCAACCTGTAGAAAATGATTCTTTATGGCTACTTTATGTATACATAGCCTTATGTGTTGCAGTATTATTTTTACATAGATGATCAGGAAACCTTAGGCTATGTTCACACACCGTTTTCTCAGCTCCGTTTAAATCGATGTCTGTTATTTTCAGACTAAAATGACGGATGTGCAATAACAGCTGCTGGTACATTATTCTAGTTTGGGTGGACTAGTTGCCTTTTGGTTGTTTCTTAATTGAAAAGTCTATTGAATTTAATAGTACAAACGGTGAAAGGACGTTGAAAAGAGAAAAACTGTGTGTGAACAACTAAAAAATAACATCCGCTGTTTGCAAGAGACGTCAGAAAATAATTGTCACGATCGTTATTTTGATGTCCGCGCAGACAACGACCGTTATTTGATTCATTAAGTGCATTGGACGTCCTTATCCCATTGACTTCAATGCATCGCATTGAAAACGGTTAAATCGCGGCAAAAACGGACGTCTTTTTAAAAAGGAAAAGTGGGGATGCATTTTCTCTTTTTTTGATGTTGTGTGAACATAGCCTTAGATACATTTATAGATAAACAGACGTTCCCTAACACTGAGGTATTTGTTGGTTGTAAGAGCCTGAAGCCTTGGTATATTTCTGTGCAATGTTATTAGCATTTCTATAGGGAAACAACTACACACATACACAAATGTCAATGTAGACACTTATGATTGAATATTTTTCTTGATAAAATCCTCTAATATGTCACTGTACAGACATCATCTTGATTCCCTCCATCTACTGCATATCTATCTAAAGTTTATAAATTAACCACAAATATTACTGACCACATTTTTACCACCTTAGTTAATAAATAATGTAGTAGTTAAAACATTATCTGAAATGAGTATATAAATAGTTTGAACAAGTCAGATTTACATTCAGGTTTGTGAATATTTGATAAATGGGAATTTAAGTAGTTGGCAAAGGTTCTGATTCCAGGGGGTAGAATACAGCGCAACAATCTTTTCAAATTTCTGTTTATAGAAGCACCATAGAGGAGAAGGGGTATTCTCTTTTTGGAAAGGTATCCTCTATCCAAAGGTTAAGGGATAACTAGCTGACTGATGGGGGTCTGACTCCAAGGTCCCCCACCCATCACAACAATGCCCAAAAAATTGTGATCTTAAATGAACGGAGAGCAACACACGTGTGTAGCTATAGTCATTCTTTGTGGGTCTTCCGAACATTGCTGTGGGCAGTCAATTCATAAAATCCACAGAGAAAGGAGCTCTGACCACCCCTTTCCTTTTGAAGTGTTTTGTCGTTCATTCTCAGGATCGGCAGGGGTCCCAGCAGTCAGACCCCCAACAATTTACTAGTTATCTCCTATGCTGTACATAGGGAAAAACATTTCCATAATAAAAATAACTCTTTAAGGCTATGTTCACACACTATAAAATTAAGGTAAAATACAGTCGTGCTATTTTAGAGGTTCAAATACAGTTGTATTTTCAATGCAGTAATGTACTCTATTGAAGTCAACAGGAAATTGTCCGGCAGTGGACACACCATATAGAATAATAGCCGTAATTGACTACGACCATCCGAATAATGAACATTCTCATTATTTCCAACATGCTTTTGCAAAATACAGCTGTTTTTTCACCTGTTTTCACCTTGTTTTATTTTCACTCAAAATTACCGTCGAATTTTGTACATTACTGTTTATGAAGGTAGCCTAAGGCTTTTACAAGTGTAACTTCAAGTCACATTGAGTTACATTCCATTGCAACATTAATGTAGTCAGTCTGTTCTCCCTGGATGGTATCTGATTGCTCCACTTTGTAACAGACATATCTTGATGCTATTTGTCATTATTAAAAGATCTTTCAATGTACTAGAAATTATTTTGATAAAAGAAAAAACTATGAAATTAATTAAATCTCTAACATTGTCATAAGCACATAATAATCCCTTATAATCATCATCATCATCATAATGGTAATAATTGTCCTTTCGTAATAGACCTTATAAAAACATAAAACACCATAAAATGAATGTGCGGGTGTACTTACTTAGCTAACCCCGCACTGGCAACATATACTAATGATAGTGTAATCTTATCAATTATCTCCTATCTATCTATCTATCTATCTATCTATCTATCTATCTATCTATCTATCCGTCTCTATCTATTTATATAATGCTGCATACAAAGCAGATAGGATGTGATTGCTAGTCGCTTTTACCTGTGTCCAAATCAATCTTTCCTTTTGGTACACCTCTCTCTGATACCTTTGGAATAAAGGTTTTCTGTCTCAGTCCCTGGGGACGTCTATTACACCTGATGCTGAGAGCACATCAGATGCGAAGAAGATCAGTATGGTGGGGTGGGGGGGGGTCATTATCTATATTACTATCTGTCCCCTCCCTGTGGCTGACTGATTCCGCCCCCCATGATCTACTCATCAGGAAGACAACTGATTTCCCAATGGGGCTGGTGCAATCCAGACACTGCTCTGAGTTTATCAGTTCTCACCACATGGCCCCACAGCACCCAGTAACGGCTACCTTACATTGCATCTTACCATGGATGGTATATTAACCCATTGCCAACTAATCTTATGTAAAAAGACACTGACAAGGAAGTGTATTTGTTCTTGTCATTATTGAAATCATGGGCTGGTTTGTACATCTATACAGATATTGTATTTATATTGCTGCATTTAACAACTTTTTGTTCCAAAGACATTACTAAGGACCCTTTTACATGGGGTGATGGGGTGGGCCAAACAAGCCCATATGAGCTGATAAACTAGCCAACAGCCAACAAATGAGAAGCTTAGGGCCGCACAAATAATACAGGGATTGTTCGTGCGGTTTTGCCTGAACAAATGTCCAGACTTGTAATAGGATCTGTAAACAAACACTCATCCAGCAGACTATGGCTGATTTACTGCTCATGTTGGGCCATCTAACAGGACTCCCAACAGTACTGTATATTAAAGCAAGACCATTACAGGATCTGTCTCACAAAGACAACCTCTTTGCAGGTCACAGCCACTCTGGGTCCTCTTTGCAAGTGTGTCTCCACCCTGACTCCTAAAGTGGGGCTCCAAGCCCCAATATGACATACTGAAATGCATGACAACCCCTTTGATCATCCTCTCTGGTGATCCTATGCTTGTATATAAGGGAACTAAATTATGAGCAATTATTCAAAAACATACATTAGTCACCAGATATCTTCTGCTTACAAGGAAAAGTGATTTGGGGACAGATGTCACAATGTCTCAGGATACCTTTTTACAGCCCTTCTACTCCTCACACTCATAGGACATTCTTAGCTTTTTTATAGGTCCAAAAAGAAGAAGAAAATCATCAGCTCACCGTATTCCAGTTGACTTGAAGTCTCCACATGAAGGTTATAGGTGCGAGGAAACTGGATCAGGCCCCAGCTAGGTAGTCAAAAGAACCCAAACAGTTTTTGGGTCTTTAGGTCCACAATTCTAGTGGTTTTACTATGTGTCCAAGCTGCAGCCTAACCCCAAGCAATGAACTTAAAAGCATTAGCAGTTTAGAGTCAATTTATACAGAAAGGGCAAAGCTTATGTTTATTTCAATATTTCCATAGAATTTGGTTTGAGGAACTGCCTGTGTGAAGGTTGCAGCCCTCCCCTGAAAAGAAGATGGTTGTGACCTGAGAAACATTGCTTACTTTGTAATGTTGCATTACTATTAGGGCCAGTTCACACAGAGTAAAACTGGTGGAATCTCACGCGCCTCCTCTTTTCGTGCCTCTCCGTTCGGAAGAATTGACATGTCGTGGAGAGAGGCGCACAAGCCCTCCTATAGACTGCCTCTATGACATGGAGGCTGGCGAGATTCCGCCAGTATTATTCTGTGTGGCCCTTATTGTGGTACCTGCAATTGTAAATATATATATATATATATATATATATGACCAACTCAGACCCAATACTATTTAATTCACATAAATAGTTAAATAGGTTTAATTTATTAAATTATTTTAAATGTTTCTGTTGTCCATACCACCTCATATTGCATTTGTATATAGTCCAAATGCATACAATACATCGATTTAATGGTGAACATTTCCTTCATAATCGAGTCTCCAAAGATTAAAAACATACAGCAACCCTAGTGCCCATTGTGTATACCAATGGCAATCATAGACTTTCCACATTACTGGATGAAGAAGGAGATATAAGAATACTTCTATTCTACAAACATATGTGGACACTTTCCTAATGTCCTGGAACATAACCTACGGTTTACAGTTCACTCATCCTTCTAGAGGAACCAAAAGGTTTCTTATGTACTCATTATTAGTCTTTTTTTTCCAAAACATGTCACTTCTCAGTTCTCTTTTTCCTATGAATACTGAGAAAGCTGTAAAATAACGATCATTCTTTCAGTTTTGGTTTGTATAGAACATTTCAAAAGGTTAAAATAAAACTGTGATCATTCTATAAAAGTTGTACATTGTTTTGTAGACTTTTTTGTTGGCTTACGTCATATTCCAGTGTGTGGTATTATGCTGGTAAAGCAGTGCAAAATGCAAGAGGCAGATGTGTCGTCATGCAAAAACTAAGGTCTTCAAGGGGTTTCAAAGGTCTTACAAAACAGGTAACCAGGGACAGGATTTTGGCAGGCAATGAACAGAACTAGTGTCACCTATAGGCTACGTTTGCCATTTTGCTGTTTGTCCGCCAATCAGTGCAATGACGGCTGATGGTACATTATTCTAGTTTAGGTGGACTAATAGGCCTTTGGGTGTGTCTTTAATTGAAAAGTCCAATAAATTTAGTAGTTAAGATGCTGAAAAAAGAAAAACCGTGTACGAACTACTAAAAAACAACGTCCACTGTTTGCAAAAGATGTCTGAAAAATAATTGTCATGATCATTATTTTGACGTCCGCGGAGACAACGTCCGTCATTTTATACACTGTGTGCATATGTTGTCCGTCATCCCATTGACTTAGAGGGAAAATCTGCTAACCGCTTCTGAGTCTCGCCTTCTGCCTGCTAAGTCCCCAGATTTGGGCCCAATCTGCGAATAGATTAGCTCATATCTAACTGCTACTGGGGGCAGTGGCGTAGCGACCGCGGTCACAGCGGTCGCTACTGCGACCGGGCCGCTACCAAGGGGGGGGGCGCAAAGGCCCCCCATTGCCACTGCACTGCCCGCCTCCCACTCCCTCTTGTGGCCGCAAGCAATGTTTTGCTTGCGATCACAAGAGGCAGGCTGGGATGGCCCCCCGGCTGTCTTGCGGCTCCCCAGGGAGCTCTGTGTGCGTGGGGGAGAAGTACTTCCGGCACAGGGAGCATCGTTTAAAAAAAAACCAGGTCCCGCGAAGCTCCGCCCCCTCTGCACCAGCGCGTGTGACTAGGGGACTAGAGAATTCAGGTGAGTATAGATTTTTTTTTTTAAAGGGGATGATGAGGGGTGTAGTGGTATGATGATGGAATAAGAGGATGATGGGGGGTGTAGTGGTATGATGATGGAACAAGAGGATGATGAGGGGTGTAGTGGTATGATGATGGAACAAGAGGATGATGGGGGTGTAGTGGTATGATGATGGAACAAGAGGATGATGGGGGTGTAGTGGTATGATGATGGAACGAGAGGATGATGGGGGGTGTAGTGGTATGATGATGAAGGAATAAGAGGATGATGGGGGGTGTAGTGGTATGATGATGAAGGAACAAGAGGATGATGAAGGGTGTAATGATATGATGAAGAAACAAGAGGAGGATGAGGGGTGTAGTGTTATGATGATGAAGGAACAAGAGGATGATGAGGGGTGTAGTGGTATGATGATGAAGGAACAAGAGGATGATGAGGGGTGTAGTGGTATGATGATGAAAGGGCAGGAGGATGAAAGGGTAGTAGTATTATGATGGAGGTGGTTGCAGTATGATGATGGAGGGGCAGGAGGATGAAAGAGGTAGTAGTATGATGATGGAGGGGCAGGAGGATGAAAGGGGTAGCAGTATGATGATGGAGGGGCAGGAGGAGGGGACAACATGGGGGGCATCTGTAAGGGGGATAAAATGGGGGGGGCCATCTATATGGGGGATAACATGGGGGGCATCTATAATAGGGACAACACAGGGGGCCATCTATAAGGGGGAAACATTGGGGGGCCATCTATAAGGTGGACTACACGGGGGGTGTATACAATAGGGGATATGTACTATAAGGGTGATCACATAGTGTCAGGGCTACCTACTAAATGAGGGTGTAAAGGGGTCAATACAGATGTGCAGTTTGTAGAAAGATGAGGATGGTGCCAGAGTGAGAAGCCTAATATGTTTGTCTGGCAGATTCTGTGGATTCGTGGTTCGGAGAAGTTCTCATAATGGCCCAGGGATGATGGAGAAGATGAAAAGGGAAGAACTCCGATCAGACAAGACGTCCCCTGTGAGTCACTTGATATAACTACACTGTAATGTATATGGTGTATAGAGCCTGTGTACAGTGCGTCCACCTCTATATGACTGTATGAAGTGATATTGGTCTATGTACAGAGGATTTTATTCAGTAGCAGCGGTGGTGTTAGTCAATATGTGGTAGTGTTAATCAGTAGCAGCGGTGGTGTTAGTCAGTATGTGGTGTTATTAGTCAGTATGTGGTAAGGGGGGGCCCAAGTTGACATTAGCTAGGCCCTTTGCACCAGGGCCCAAGAGACATTAGCTACGCCCCTGACTGGGGGCCTATATACTTCTAACGGGAAACTACCTACTGGGGCACTTGTATACTTCGGAAACTACATACATGAGGGGCCTGTCTACTGGAGCAACCTACCTACATTAGGGATGCATTATAATAGCATGGAGGGGACATTAAAGAGCCTAAAATGTTTGCCCAGTAGATGCTGCAGGGAAAAGTCATGGACAAAAGAAAAAGGAAAGTGAGCGAGAAGATGCTCCTTATGAGTCACTGGATGTAATTGTACAATAATCACAGTATTGTCACTGCATTGAGGTAATGTTGGTTTTTATTCAGTAGCAGTACCGGTGGTGTTTTCTAGTCATTAAGCAGTGGTAACATGGTCAGGATGTGGCGGTGTGGCGGTTATTTGTTCCTTTGTGCAGTGGTAATATTAGTCGCCTTTTCAGCAGTGGTCTCATCTTAGAGCCCCCATGTCAATTCCTGACATGAACAAAGGTGGCAGCAGAGAGAACTGTATAAAACTAGAAAGAATAAACAACTTCCTACAGGACATACAGCAGCTGATATGTACTGGAAAACTTTAGATTTTTAAATATAAGTTATTTACAAATCTATATAACGTTCTGACATCAGTAAATTTCAAACTATTTTTTTTTTCTGGAGTGATTGTTTAAGGGCTTTTTACACATATAAAAAACAAAAAGTGCAGCAGCAACCTACAGACGACATGGTACACTCTGTTCGATCAAATAGTTTGCTAAGATCCTCACTTTTTAATATCTACAGAGCAGGTGTTTATCGTGTATACGCTGGGAGGAGTATATACGGTAGGCCCTTGCACCTGTAGGTTGCTGCTGCCCTTATTGTTTTTTGTCTGTACTTAAGCGTGCAACCTGCAGTGTGAACAGTCATAGATGTGCTGCTAAATTTTCCCCTTTTTTTTTTTTTTTTTACACATATCACTTATCAGACAAACAGACCAGTTATTGCCCTGTGTCAAAGACCCAACAAGAACAGCATAAACTATATAAAGGTTGCGGTTGAGATTGCCTGTCACGGTGCTGTGGAACCCAGGAGCATCAGCCATCTAGATCTCCAAGTGTCTGCCACCCTCAACTGTATCTGTGTCCTCAAGCCAAAGATGCAGTAGAAATAAATGATGGAGCAGAGAGTTATCTCCTCTTCCCTGCTTATGGAACACCTTTAATAAGGAAAACCACTATACTGCTCAAGCACCATATGATCGGAGGAGCAGTCTGGGGGTAGTGGTACTGATGGCGGATAGGTAAGGCAGCAGCATGACACGGGGCAGAATTACTGCACTGTCCCACTGTAGCCAGTGATTGGCTGAGTAGGCTGTGGCGTACAGGTGGGGGGTTACCCAGAGATAGCACATGAGGGCATTGGAGAACGTGGACAGGTAATAATGGCTGCTTCATTGTATTTTACTATAACAGCAGCACATTATCTTAAAGTGTCACTTAGTGTGCTTAATTTTGTTTTTGCAGAAATCAATAGTACAGGCGATTTTAAGAAACGTTGTAATTGGGTTTATTAGCCAAAAAATGCATTTTTATAATGAAAAAGCAGTTTGAAGCTTTCCCCCCTGTCTTCATAGTTGTCTATAGAGAGGGGAGGGGTGGAGGGAGATGAGGCACCAAAACAGGACAACAAAGAGTTAATTTACCGCTACATCACAGGGCTATCTCCTCTGAAGTCAGCACTGACCTCTCTTACCTCTGAATACCGGCTTTCACATAGGTCCCACTGTGTAATCCTTTGTTCTCTGCTGGCGACTAATGGTGCATTTACAAATAGAGATTTAACTGAAAGCTCTCTTTGAAGCCAAAGCCAGGGACAGACTATAAAACGGATCATAAAGGAAAGACTGGGATCTATCCTCTTTTCAAATCCATTTCTGGCTTTGGCTTAAAAAATCTGACAGATAAATCTCTCTGTGTAAACGCACCATTATCTCCCTCCTTCTCCCCTCCCCTCTCCATAGAACAGACAGGGGCACGACTGATGTAAAAGAGTTGAGATTTCCTGATAATGAGCAGTGGATGAGAGAGAGGAGAGGAGGGGGGGACCTGGGGAAAGTCTTTTTGAATGCAGATAATGGCATATTTGTCCAATAAACCCAATTACAAAGCTTTCTGCAAAAAACAAAAAACTGACAGTGACTGTTAAACTTTTACAACACTACGGCACTCCTTTCTCCGTCATTTTTTACGCCTTTTAGCATTAGCCTTGTTGTTCACATTGTTTTTACTGTGTTCAGAAACAGCCTAACAATGGCAGCTAGTAAAATAGTTTCCCTTTAATTCTATTAGCTGCTTAGAAGCATCTAACCTGCTGCTATGTCCCTAAAGCCCATGATCAAGGTAATGAAGATAAGGATGATCATCTGATCATTAGCGCTGTTTTGTAGTAAATAAAATGAGTAAATTAAATGAGGCAGTTTGGTGCACTGGGGGCGGGACTATCACCCTTCTAATGAATATTCATCTGTCACACTGCAGTGATGAGCCTATATTCATTAGAAGGGGCAGGAAGGCTGGATCGGAGTGGTGCACTAAGGGTGCTAGACCAACCCCCAGTTACTTTAATCCTCAGCACCCCGTGCGCGATAGGGACATATTAGCAGGTTAGATGCTGTTTCCCTTTCATACTAATTTATAAGTTGAGGGAATGACAAACTCTTATTACCACTTCCAGACCAGGTATATGTTTGATAGTATTTTTTTTTTTTTTTTACTCCGTGTGGATTTGAAAGCTATAAAGCTCCTCCTTGTTCAGGTATTGAAAAATGTTTATGTCATTTTTCTGTACATTTGTCTTTATTTTTATTTTGTTTTTTTCACTTTACGAGACAATAAAGCAAAAATATCTTGCTAAAAAGTGCCTGTGTCTTATATTTGGACAGTGTCAGACCGCCCCTGACTGCTATGGTAAGGATTGGGCGAAGGGCTGATTCAGTGCTGTGCCGACTACTGGGTAGACTGTGCAGCTCCTGATAGCAGCACAGCCCTTGCCTTCTCCTGCCGGGCAATGATTAGTGAGTTTCCTGCATTTAGAAGCCCCATAGGAACAGAGCTGAAGAACCTGAAGGAATAACAGGTGACGTCTTCGCTGATCATAGTTCACTTTTCCTTTTCTTCTCCATCAATCACAGACTATAATAAAGAAGTCTTCTGGACTGATTAGGTTTGACAGAATCTATCCCACATAGTAATAGACCCACCACTGCACATTAATATAGTAACAGGTCCCACTATGTCCCCATATGGCAGCTACTGTATAGTATTAGGTCCCTATATGCAGCCCCCTTATAATATTAGTCTCACTGTGTAAAATCCAATCTTTACTGATTTATCCACCACCCCAAGTTTAAATCCTGCGGAGCTGAACATGAGCCACCTATCAATCATTCTGGGGGAGGCTGGGGGCAGCCTGAAGAAAGAGTGGTGACCAGAGAGCAGGTGGGAGCAGGCAATGTCACAGACCCACCTCTGTGACGCTGTGTGCAAAATAAAGATAATTTTTTCCAAACTCTCTGGATCACATAGCAAAGAGGAAAGTAACTACAGGATAGCCGCTAAGTGGGTCACTGGAAACTGGCAGCACAGATATACTGTATGCATACATGCATTCCCTTTATCCTGAAACCAGTCATACTTTCTTCAGTCTTACAAGCTGATTCTACAGACACACACTCATGTCATTCCCCACCTCAAAAATATAAATCTTGGATCTGTATTTCTCAACATTGAGTGTGCTACAACATGCCCTACTATAACATTCTACTTGCAAATCCACTGACCAGTTAATCTACTTTTAGGCTATGTTCACACTATGTAACTGTGCGGCTGTATTTTTTACGCGGCTGGAAATGTGCGGCTGAAACTACGGCCATGGGAAAAAATAGACATGCGGCTGAAAACATACGGTCATTTACTTGGAGATCTGGTTCAACTAAAAATAACAAATAAAATCTTAAGAAAGTGATGCAAACACCTCTGGATGCATCTGGGAAAGCAGGGAAACAGTTTACAGGAATCGCTATTACCGGGGTTAGCGATCCTCTGCAGTATGCCGATGCCGATGCCTCTCATATATTTAATTAATAAAACACATTTTCGTTGTAATAAAGTGCCTTTCGTTGTTCAATAATTAAATTTAAACAAATCCATCATTTTGCAATTAAATATACTGTTAAAATAAATATATATATATATAAATAAATGTATATTTATATATATATATATTTATTTTTTTGACAGTATATTTAATTGCACAATGATGGATTTGTTAGAATTAAATTATTGAACAACGAAAGGGACTTTATTACAAAGAAAATGTGTTTTATTAATTTAATATATTAACTACTAGAAAATGTACCCGGCGCTGCCCGGGTATAAAGTGTCAGTGTGTTAATTAGATTTGTTCTAAGGTGCCCAGGAGGCCAAGCTAAAGGTATTATTTTATCTGAGTTAATCAGTGAAATTAGTGTATACTTGTAGAGCATAGTTGGAGGGGTTCTGTATACCCACAATGTATAGTTTTTAGGGGTCTCGCATATCTGTAGTGCATAGTTGGGGGGGCTGTATACCTATAGTGTATAGTTGGGGGGGTCCTGTATACCTGCAGTGTACAGTTGGTGAAGGTCCTGTATACCTGTACTGTATAGTTCGGGAGTCCTGTATACCTGTACTGTATAGTTCGGGGGTCCTTTATACCTGTAGTATATAGTTGGTGCTGTATACCTGTAATGTATAGTTGGTGGAGGTCTTGTATACCTGTAGTTTATAGTTTGAGGGTCCTGGATACCTGTAGTGTATAATTGGTGGAGGTCTTGTATACCTGTAGTATATAGTTCGGGGGTCCTGTATACCTGTAGTGCAAAGTTTGAAGGTCCTGTATAACTGTAGTATAGAGTTGGTGGAGGTTCTGTATACCTGTAGTGTATAGTTTGGGGTCCTATATACCTGTAGTATATAGTTGGTGGAGTTCCTGTATACCTGTAGTATATAGCTTTGGGGTCCTGTATACCTGTAGTATAGAGTTGGTGAAGGTGCTGTATACCTGTAGTATATATTTGGTGGAGTTCCTGTATACCTGTAGGGTATAGTTTTGGGGTCCTGTATACCTGTAGTGTATAGTTTGGGGTCCTGTGTACCTGTAGTATATAGTTGGTGGAGGTCCTGTATACCTGAAGTATATAGTTAGTGGAGGTCCTGTATACCTGTAGTGTATAGTTTTGGGGTCCTGTATACCTGTAGTATAAAGTTCGGGGTCCTGTATACCTGTAGTATATAGTTGGTGGAGGTCCCGTGCACCTGTAGTGTATAGTTTTGGGGTCCTGTATACCTGTAGTGTCCTGTATACCTGCAGGGTCGTATTTACCATTAAGCACCCATCGTCTGGTGCGTAGGGTAGCACCTTGCAGAGGGGCAGTACCCTCCCGTTCAGACTCGCCAGAAAATCTGGTGTCTTTTCAAGGAGGGTATGGCGGTATTGGTCAGGTCTGGTATAGCGGTGTAATCCAGTCACAGTATGGCGGTATTGGTCAGGTCTGGTATGGCAGTGTTATCCAGTCACAGTGTGTCGGTATTGGTCATGTCTGGTATGGTGGTGTTATCCAGTCACAGTATGGCGGTATTGGTCAGGTCTGGTGTGGCGGTGTTCTCCAGTCACAATGTGGCGGTATTGGTCAGGTCAGGTATAGTGGTGTTATCCAGTCACAGTATGGCGGCACTGGTCAGGTGTGGTATGGCAGTGTTATCCAGTCACAGTATGGCAGTATTGGTCAGGTCTGGTATGGCAGTGTTATCCAGTCACAGTACGGCGGTATTGGTCAGGTGTGGTATGACAGTGTTATCCAGTAACAGTATGGCGGTATTGGTCAGGTCTGGTATAGCAGTTTTTTCCAGTCATAGTATGGTGGTATTGGTCAGGTGTGTTATGACAGTGTTATCCAGTCACAGTATAGTAGTATTGGTCAGGTCTGGTGTGGCAGTGTTACCCAGTCACAGTGTGGTATACCTGTAGTGCCCTGTATATACATGTACTGTATAGATGGAGTAGGGGGTCCTCTATACATGTACTGTATAGATGGAGTAGGGGGCCCTGTATAAACATCTACTGTATAGATGGAGTAGGGGGCCCTGTATATACATGTACTGTATAGATGGAGTAGGGGGTCCTGTATACATGTACTGTATAGATGGAGTAGGGGGCCCTGTATAAACATCTACTGTATAGATGAAGTAGGGGGCCCTGTATATACATGTACTGTATAGATGGAGTAGGGGGTCCTGTATATACATGTACTGTATAGATGGAGTAGGGGGTCTACCAGTTATTACTGTGGATGTTGTGAGGCAGCTTCCCTAGCAACCACAACTCCCTGTGAAAATGAGAGCAATAATCCTATTGGTTGCTAAGGCTCCAACTGCTGTTTTCTCTGGGCAAAGCTGCAGCTAATTATATCACCTGTGTTTGCAGTGAGATTTTCCCATTCATCTCTATGGGGCGCTCTTCCCCCTCCCCCTCCCCCTCCCCCTCCCCTCCTGTACATCTGGCGGGGACGGGACCTTCGCTAAAACCTTCCCGGGTACCCTATGTATCTGTGTGCCAAATTTGGGGTCAAACGGTTCAGGCGTTTGGAAGTCTATTTGGGACAGACAGACAGACTTTCATTTTTATTATATAGATTAGAGGCATCGGCATTATTTAAAAATCTCGTCTTACCATACTTATCAGCTGCTGTATGTCCTGCAGGAAGTGGTGTATTCTTTTCAGTCTGACACAGTGCTCTTTGCTGACATCTCTGGCCGAGACAGGAACTGTCCAGAGCAGCAGCAAATACACATAGAAAACCTCTTCTGCTCTGGACAGTTCCTGTCTCGGAAAGAGATGTCAGCAGAAAGCATGGTGAACATAACATTTCCTGCAGGACATACAGCAGCTGACAAGTATGGGAAGACTTGAGATTTTTAAATAGAAGTAAATTGCAAATCTATATATTTTTCTGAAACCTGTTATTTGAAAGAAATATATTTTCACTGGATAACCCCTTTAAGGCTGTCCACTCAACCTCATACATCTCTACCCTCTGATATTTCCCCAACATACTCTAATGTCCTTACAAAACCTTCTTTACACCTCAAATCATCTTTTCCAAGATTTCTCCTATGCATCCCTCATACTCTGGAACTCTTAAACCATCCAATTTTCCCAAGCAACCTGAAATCCCATCACTTCAGTAATGCTTACAACATACTATACCCCAGTTATCACTAAACCCCCATATAGACAGCTTCTACCCTCAGCTTCGGTCTTCTTTGCCTTAAAGATCATAAGGGCCCTCTTACACGCACTGTGCTGATCTCAAATAGTTTACTGAACCTACTAGAAGGCTTGACTATATTACACATAGGGCCACACGAACAATAGCTGGATTATTTGTGCAGCCCTCTGCTCCCATCATTTCTCAGCCACACATCCTCTATTACATAGGTACTGTATATGGATAGGGGTTTCTGAATAGATTCACTCTATGAAATGTATCTGAATTGCCAATTGTATGCTACAAGTGTTTTCCTACATGATGCTATAGCTCTAGAGGTTTGGCTCACATATATTTGCTACTGCCCCTAGTGGTGTGTTTGGTAGAAGACTGATAATAATTTTAATAATAACTTTGTTTCTTTGTTATTAATGTGTTGTTTTATGTCCACATAACTTCTTAGCAATGCTGGAAATGTATCCAAAGCCTGAAGTAATTTTACCATATGTTGCCGAATCCATGGGGTAAACCCAGCTTCATACTCTGTATGTCATAATCCCTGAGCACAGACGTATTTACTGACCAAAACAGGAATATTCATGTGTGTCCTTACGTTTAATAACATTTACCAACGTGATCTCACATTATATCACACAAAGTAGGCCAATCACCTAAAAGGCACAAAATCCATTTTATTACATTCAGAAACAATAGATCCTAAATAAAAAATATATATATATAAAACATGTAGAGTATTCTGGAAAATTAAACCACTTGGCAAGTCAATACCCAGAGCTCCTGGAGTGTAAATAGAACATTTGCGCAGTAAGAGACTGGAGTGCCCTCTAGGCGATAACCGCACTTTTAGGTTGAAATTGGGACCGGTGTGTACTGGAACAGTCAGGAAATAAAACCCCTGAGACCACATTGAAGAACACTGACTTCCTTTGTAGCAGGTTGCACCTTTGAAGAGGCATGTGTTGTAAAGTTCACATGTGGGCTGCAGAAAGTTCAAGGAGTCATCGCTGGACAGGTCTCGTGATTGTCAGGTGGAAACCTTCATTTTGCACTGAATGATAAATTTGGTAATGCCATATGAAATGGAGCAGAGTCATGGAAAGAGAGTGCAGGCGGTTGGACAACACGCTGTTCAGGTACCTCAATCTGGCATACATAAAGTCCATTGTGCTCCATAATGAGGTACAACCTATCACTTTAAACCTTAGATATAGGTTCACTGGGAATCATGACAGGCACACTCACTTAGAGCCTAGATGTCCTCTAACATAAGGTGCATAGACATTAGGTTACCAGACAGAGCAGTGTTGCACTTCCTTCTGCTGCCCATCAGGGACATTAGTATAGCTATTAAGGGCACTGTATGTAGTGGTGATAAAGAACAGTTGCACTGTACAGCAGAGACAGAGTTACAGAGAAACAATGCACGACTGACTGTATGTGTAACAAAAACAGACAATTACGTAGCACTGACTCCAAACAGAGTGATTTTACCCTGGGATACCACTATTACCTGAGGGCAACAGAGACAGGAAATATACTAACCAACATAGTCTATGTGCACGCACACATACACGGTTACATTTACACACAAATTCCATCTCTCTCTGCCGGGCTGTACAGTGACGTCCTGACAGCATAGGTTTGTAGGGGCAGTGGGATTGGAGGAAATACTCAGTGGAGAAGTAAAGGAACTCATGCCTGAGTACTATCTCCAGCTTCAGACCCTGGCTTATATATTGGAGCTCTCTGCTCTTTTGTTTCCTCACTGACATCTTCATCTTTGCTGTCCATCTGAGGATAAACCACCACACATAGCTTCTGGCCAGCACGTGTCATTGCGTCTGAAGACAAAACAGAAGTGTTGTCAATAAAAATAATAATAATAATAAAAAAAGTCGAGTAAGGCTGGGTTCACAGTACGTTTTTGCAATCCGTTTTTTGCAAAAAAAAAAAACGGATGAAAAACGGATGCACATGTGTGCATCCGTTTTGATCTGTTTTTCCTTTAACTTCCATTATAAAAAAAAAAAAAACAGATCCTTTTTTTTTTAGCGGACACAAAAATGAGGTTGACCATGTTTTTGTGTCCGCTACAATAAATTGATCAGTTTTGATCCTTTTTATAATAGAAGTCAATGGAAAAACAGATCAAAACGGATGTACACACTTGCATCCGTTTTTCATCCTTTTTTTTAGTGTGAACCCAGCCCAATTGTAATCTATGTAAAAAAAATTAGAAAAAGGGGAAACTGTGCCAATTGAGTGAAGGTACAATGCATTTGGAAAGTCTTTAGACCCTTTCACTTTAACATTATGTTGACTCCTTTTGCTAAAATAAAATAAAAAAAGTTCCCTTTCCAATAAGGGCCAGTTCACACTGCGCAAAAAATAGCAGAATTCTGCAGGTGAGAGCTCTCACAGTGCTTAGTGCCCTGCAGTGTCTGAATAGGAGGGTGCGCGCACCTCAGCTTTCTCCCCTCTCCACTCAAAGAATTGACATGTCAATTCTTTGAGTGGAGAGTGTCGGGAGCGGAGGCGCACGCACCCTCCCATTCAGACACTGCAGGACACTGAGCATGGTGGGATTCTGCCGGTTTTGCTCAGTGTGAACTGGGCCTAACACATAATAAGAATGTGTAAAATGTGAAAAATTTTACAAATGTTTGCAAATTCAAATAAAAACCTGAACTGGAGACAAGAGTGGGGCAAAAGTGGCCATGTATTTGTAGTGCTGGATAACCCCTTTAAGTCAATGCAATGTTTTATTCTTACCTTTATCATAAATTAGCAAAGATGTCTAACATTCTGTTTTAACTTGGTCATGGGGTATTGAGTGCAGAAGGATGAGGGAATTTTTTTTTTTCCATTTTATTTTAGCACAAGGGCAGAACATAACAAAATGTGAAAATGTCTGAAGATTTTCCAAGTGTGTTGTATATTTGTAACACTAAGGACTAGCATGCCATCAAGTACTCACCAACAAAATTATTGAAGCATTGGGGCTTATTTTGCCAATGGACCCCAAGGAAGTACACAGGAACTCCAGTAAGCATGATGGCCAGACCTATTCCACAGACAACAGGTTCTGACCACAAGCTGAAGACAAGCAGAAAAGCCCAGAAGAGGAGGTAGATCACTGGAAATATGAGGTTAACCTGTGGTAAAATAAGAGGATATTACTGCACATTTAGCCCCTGCTTCTCTTCCTTTTTTTCTGCTTCTCTAAATGTCACTGCTGCTTCTCACGACATTCTTAGGCTAGGTTCACACTTTACAACATATGCTCCTAATGGAGTCTGACAGAATCAAATATTAAATTACAGGACATTTTGCCCCATTACACTTCTGGAAAATAATGGACAAGAGTGGTAAACCTGACTAACCCCATTAAAATCAATGGGGTGTATCAGGCTCAATTTGTATCCAATGGTGCAGTCAATTAGACTCCATTTACAGTGTTGGATGAAAAGTGTGACAGAAACCCGAACACAGTGTGAACCTAGCCTTACCATGCATGAAACGTTAAATGGGTACTCCGGCCTGGGGGCTTTTTTCACAATCTGGCCGGGGGGAAGGGGGGAGGTCACTGACTGGCTGAGCGGACTTGAAATGTCACGTCTCGAGCCCACGTCAGAGACCAGGAAGCAGCCGGGCAGCGGGGACTAGAGCGCCGCGATACAGGACCTGCCACTGGAACTGGGGAGGTGAGTGGACGTTGTTGCCCTCAGCCACCTCCTCCCCGACCAGATCGGAAAAAAGCCCCCCCCACCGGAGTACCCCTTTAACGTTTGAAAGTGTTCTGGGCGGAAAGTGTTCTTGTTGAATCTTTGCGTGAAGTGTTCTGCCCAGAATCACCTCCGGTGGAATTCTGTGAAAATTCATTCAATTCTTTCAGCGGAATGCAGAATCAGCCGGCCCATAGAATGGTGTCTATGGAGCTTTCGGAATGGAGCTGGCGGAAAGGCGCGCGGCCGTGCGCTCATACAGGCGACGGAATTCAGCAGAATTTATCTGCGAGAATTCCGTAGTCTGAACCCACCCTTATACTGAATTTATCTTTCTCTGGTAACAGATGGCATAACATATGAGTTATCCGATCACTGTGGATTCCAAGTACACCAAATACAAAAGTCTTTTTCTAACTTCATAAGAACTTTGATTACCAGTCCTGCTAACCTTAATTGGCCGAGGGATGTCTGGCTTCTTCCATCTTAATACAATCTGCCCGGCTACGGTAACACCATAGAACAGGTAGTTGATGAAGCCAACGTAATTGATCAGAGTATACATGTCACTAGTCACCAACATCAGTAGAGTGGAGAGGCACTGTTGGGCGATAAACCAGGAATAATGTCATATTATAGCAAGTGTATATTTTGCTCATTTGAAAAATGAAAAAGTGGGAATTAACAAAGCAAACCAAGAATGAACTTGTGTAAAAGTAGGGACCTACCGTGAAAAGTAGTGCTGGGATTGGGGTGCATCGATTGATGTGGATCATGGCCAAGACACTTGGTAAATGACCTTCTCTTGCCCCAGCAAAAAACAACCTGTCAAAGCAACAAATCATACCTTTACTCCAATATGCTTCATTAATACCGAGGTCAGACCATTAATATGTAGAAGATTACAGGTCTTAATCTAGAACTAAATCTTACCTGGAAGAAGTAAATAAAGATCCATTGACTCCTCCAAAAGTGGAGAGAGCGACGGATATTGGCATTATCCAGGCCATGACACCTAGCAATTTTTCACCAAATGTCTGAGTAGGAAAAAAAACAAAATACAAGAATAAATAGAGAGCTACGAGAGTTACGAGTTTAACTTGGAATCACGTAACATACATGTAACACCACACCGTATACTCAGTTTATGACAAAATTAAGCCGACATATTCGTACTCACCACAGCCACGGCATTGGAAGCCAGTAGCTCTTGAGGGGACATGGCTGTCACATAGGCAATGTTTGCAAAAACATAAACAAAGGTGACAAGTGGAATAGAGATGAAGATGGCACGTGGGAGATTCCTGGTGAAAGACACAACAATTAGCCAGGTCCTGGCACTAATTATTCATGAATATGACCAAGTCCATAATGTTCATGGATCTGCACGTCATTCTGACTCTTAGAACTAATGATATGAACTGGTTACTGTCATCAGTAGTGGATGCAGAGAGATGACATGTAACACATACAGGCTCCGTTATTTAGTACAGTAGCCTGGGACACATGTGACATGTTTGGAAATCACATGTACATGTGGATTTACTGCAGCAAAGATAATGAAATGTGCTTACTTCCATATTACACTGTACTTTAGATGAGCCAGATGTATGTATGTTATAGAAGTAAACATTGCAGATATAGAGGTTATTTCAATGGGAAATGAATCACCTATCCAATCCTTCTGTTCTCTTTTTACGTAGTTAAATCAGTCAATATGTTATTTATTACAGTTCTGAATAAGTCTAAATATGCATGGCCTTCTCTTCTATCACGGCAATACTAGGTTGACATTGTAAAAACTCTGAAGACTCACACAATTTTGCTGTAATAATAGTAAGTCCCATATGACAAATCCTGATCCAGGAATGTGATATTACCTGCAGATGAACAGAGTTGTCATATCTAATCTAAAAAGGACAAGCCTGTAACCCTGTACTGTTGGTGGGCAAAGGGTTGGCTAAGTATTGGAGTCAGCAAACTTTATTATGCCTTCCCTAAAACAGTGGAGACGTAATTCCTGAATGCAGCCAGCAGGTGGCAGCATCACACAGTGATGCAGGGTCATATTGAGAAGACTGAAGCCAGGGTAGCGTTAAAGAGGTTGTCTGGGGAAAACTTTAAGTTTGCTTACAGCCTGTAACTGTAGCACAATACACCAGCCATACTTTCACCTATAATTAATCTGCACCCGCCCCCCAATGATTTAAGTCTGCATAGATTTTGCTGTGGATTATTTGTGGATCCTCAGCACTACATTTTACTGCAGAATTTAATTACCATGGATAAAAATTGCAGAAACTGACATGGAAAAGGTTGCCAATATGTGTGACTTCTGGTTATGGGGTTTCTTGAAGGACTGTACCAGTCGTATAGGCTTGAAAACATACCTGTCACAGTTCAGTCTTCCAAAACATGGCTGCTAATGGAAGTGTAGGTTGCAGTGGAAACATCCTGAGCATCTGCAATCTGTGCATGAATAGGGCTCCTGCACGGAACTCACTGGTGCGTAGAACATTTTCATGGCAACCTGAACTTCTGTTGGCAGCTGAGTCTGCACATAGAAGGCTGAACCATGACTGCTACGCTTAAAGGAACTGACTGGTTAAAGCTGCATTCAGTGAAGGAAAACCTGGTTTGGCAAATGGAGAGTATTGCTGAAAACCAAGCAGGACATTTATAGTGTGATTTGCATAACTACAGTGCCACCTATTGGCAACTGTGGTGAGAGCATCATCTTCAGTGCCCATTCTCTGACTTTTGTCTCATTTGAGGCAGCAAAATGCTCCCTCTATCTGAGCTGGGGAAGTTTAATTTCACTAACTATATATATACATATATATACACACACACACACATACACACACTAAACCATGAACACTTGCCATTCGATAGACATACATGATATGTTTCACCAATTTAGTAACATATCTTTCAAATGACATAAAATTCTAACTTCCACCATTGTAAGAACAATGGTTGGCACTGCTTGTTATTCTTACTTGTAGGGATCCACCAACTCTTCAGTGACATAGTTAAGGAAGTTCCAGCCACCATATGCAAAAGACCCTTGAAGGAATGCCAGTGCAATGAGACCAATGTCTGGCTCCTGGAAATTCTCAAAAGCATTCTTTGGTTCCAGCCAAAAATATTCTCCTAATGTAAAACAGGCACCAAGGAAGTATTAGGAACATTGCAAACCGAAATCAAACAAGCAACTAAATTCTTCAATCTTATAGCAAGTGAACCAGTATTTCTACCTCCAGCATTACCTATCATGTTTGTGCATATAGGCACTATGTGATTTCTATGGCACCATGCACCTGGCAGAGCCATAGGTACTCCCTGTGCTGCCATATGTGCTGCCTGGCCATAGGTACTCTCTGTGCTGCCATATGGTACCTACATACAGCATCATATAATGAAGATATTTTTCTATAGAATCCAACAGTATAGCTTCTGACCGGGAATGTTGGATTCACATAAAATCAGATTTTAGGGCTCCTCTATACAACATGAACTAAAGAGTTCTATTTTACCTGAATTAAAATATTTTTAAAATGGGAACTATCAGCAGGTTAACCAAATCTAACCTGCTGATACCCACCTATAGCACCGGGGACGCGGAGGAGGAAGGTCTGTGTCTCACCTTCCTCCTCAGCACTGTTAGGCTATGTTCACACAACGTGTAAGACCGGCCGTTCAGTGACCCGGCCGGGTCACGGAATGGCTGGTCTCTGCAAAGATCATCCCGGTCGGTACTGCAGTACCGGCCAGATGATTTTTATAGCCGTAGTGTTCTGATGCGGGAGCATCAGCGCGCGCCCGCATCAGAACTTCCCATAGCGCACAATAAAGCAAGCGGCCAGAGCCGCTCGCTTCATTGTGTGAACTGACAGGGTTTCCTAGGGCCGCAATTCACTGAATTGCGGCCGCAGAAAACAGACATGTCAGTTCTTTGCGACGCAGCACGGGTTCCCGGCCGGAGCGTATACAATGTGTATATGCTCCGGCCGGGATCCCATAGAGGAACAGGCAATGTTCCACGCTGCATAAAGTCCGATGGCAACAACGGCCGTACTTTTACGTAGTATAAACATAGCCTTAACTGGGGTAAACTCCGCTCCGGAGCACCATTAGGAGCACTGCCAGCAGTGCTAATGGTGCTCCTAACCAGAATTTACCCCGACTAACAGCGTAGGGCCGGCGCCGAAGAGGAACATACACCATACATAATCTATTACACTGGTGAAGAATAGCCCCCTTTACCTTTGCAGATCTGGACAATTCCCATAATTATAATCAGTCCCAAGGCCAGCAGCTTCCCAGCCGTGAATATGTCTTGTACTCGAGTGGCCCATCGTACACTGGCACAGTTCACCCAGGTAAGCAGCACTGTAAAAGAACATATAAAGAGTTGGAAACTATTCCATGTACATGTTAGTTGTTACTGAAACCATTTTACTGCCTATTCCTGCTGCCACCTCTCCATAACAAACAGGCTCATTTAGTTCCATTGCATTTAGGTGCAACGTTTATACAGACCCAGAACAATAAAGCTAAAACCAGCCTTTACCTGGTGAAGCCTGAGTGCAGGCAGATGTGGGACAATCGCTTCCACTTTACTGCACATTTTGCACCTACATGCAAGGTTTTGGAATGAGCCGCAGTATATAACACTGGCGTAGTAAATCTTTACCACATCCAGATAGTAATGGCTGAGAAGTGAGAGCGGTAATGTCCGCATGAACCTACGGTGCTAAAAGCAGCGTGTTTATACACGGATGTCACATAAGTATCTGCTGTTAGTATCTGTTAGCCATCAGCCACTCTCTCTCATGGGCATATTATACTAAACTAGGAGGTGTAATGGAGAAAAGTAGAAAATTGCTATCATAGCATTGAGTAGGCCTTTCTTATGTTTGCAGAATCAAGCTTTAAAAGGTTAGTTCAGACAAAAAAAAAATTCTTTCAAACTAACTGGTGCCAGAGATTTGTAATTTACTTCTATTAAAAAAAATCTCCAGTCTTCCAGTACTTATCAGCTACTGTATGTCCTGCACAAAGTGGTGTATTCTTTCCAATCTGACACAGTGCTCTCTGCTGCCACCTCTGTCCATGTCAAGAACTGTTCAGAACAAATCCCTATAGAAAACCTCTCCTGCTCTCCAGACTGGAAAGAAAAACCACTTCCTGCAGGACATATAGCAGCTCATAAGTACTGGAAGGCTTGAGATTTTTTAATTGAAGTAAATTACAAATCTTTGGCACTTTCTGGCACTAGCTGATTTAAAAGAATTGTTTTTGCTGAACTACCCCTTTAATGCCAATATTAATACTTGTATAAACGCGCAGACAACCACAATTTTGAGTATCACAAAAAAAGAAAGAAAAAAAAAACAAAAACACACTACAGTATATGCATACAAATACTGGTATATTAAATGTAGTTCCTTTCGACTAGGCGACCTGCAGCCTGAGTGGCAGCATTCAAGCAGGGCTACTATGGCACAATGCATCTCACTTACAGCAGACAGATGAGCTGCAGTATTGCTATGACAGGTTACAACTTCGCCAAGTGGGGAAAAAAAATGTAAAGCCAGGAAAGAAGGTTTTTGGGGTAAATAACACTCAGGTAACCTAACAGAATGTGCTCAGAAGCAAATATTGCCTAACACTCCAATAGCCTGGTTACTGTACTGCGGCAAAATACACAATGATATATACTCCTTGGCTGCATATAAAGGTATTCAGTAATAAAGCGCATAGCCCCAAAGGAATTGGATCAGATACACATATTGATCTGAACACATGAATTACTCTGCTACCCGAGAGCTTGGCTCTCACACATAATATATAGCTGTATATAAAGCGCTACTTATACATTCCTACTTCTTTCTGATCATCTGCAGAGACAAGGTGGCAGCTCGCCATCCTCCTAATCAGCCATGGCCGCTTTCCAGTGCCCATGCCGAGGCAGGTCAAACACGCCACCACTGACGCAAGGGGAATTCTATTGAAATTTTACAAGGACACTTCCTTGGTGTCAAGTCTGTGCATGATGTCGAAGGGCAGAAAGGAGACAAAGCTAAAACCTACTTTAGCCGACACCCAAAACCGTGTTCCTGTGCCACCGAGATAATGGATCAGGAACCATGGCAGAATGCACAGATAATGATTACTATATGTATTGGAAGAACTCCGTTACAATGCGATAACATGTATGAAGGGTGTGTATAGAATATTTTGGCTGATAAACAGAACAGTGTCGTGGGTGGCTACAGCACAACCCTTCCCCCATCACCATTTCACACACATCCTCTGTTGTAACACACAGAGCTTCTATATGGGATCATTATCCCCCTACACACCTATTCTAAGCACCCTACATCTGCTTTCCTCTATAATATCTATGTACTTAGTATTCACATTTATTACCATATTTGCTCATGTTTCTTCAAACACATTATAGTATATATGTGCACAACCTATTGTATCCTAAAAGCACTGCATAATAGAACAACTCGGTCTAAGTGAGTATACAGCATTATAACTGAAGGGTAAGCCTTTGCTGAATATATTTCTATATACAAGGTACTGTAGTGTGGGTATACAGGTATACATGTTATCACTACACTAGGAGAACTTGAAGCAACGACACAGGAAACTATCCAAAGACTACAATCTACAGGAAAACATTGAGCATTTGCAAAAAAAAAAAAAAGTTTCCAACAAACTAACTGAATCCTGAATTTCAGCAAGAATGGAGCATATTATGGTCATTGCAAAGGCTTGTTTTCCCTCTGCTCCCCAGTATGGTTACTGGGTGGGAAGCTGTGATGTCTCCTGCTATAAGCACACTGTTCAGATGTCTAGCCTATACTTTCCTGTACTCAAATGCTCAGGAAAAAACAAATTGCCCATTGTCCTGCAGTATTCACAATGTAGAGAAATAGGTGTAGCGAGTGAACAAATCTGCTAAACTGGCTTTCCCGTCATCAGTAAATCCTCCCCACAACAATGTACACAAACCTGAAGTGAACTCTGTATGTATACATGCACAACAACAAGCACCAGCTTCTAGGGCTCTGTCCACACTACCATCTGTTAGGAGACTGTCATCAATTTTGTCAGATTTGGCAGGACACCACACCAGAACATCAGACAGGAGAAAATGGTCTAGGGGCATTTCTAATGATGAAGAGGGTGGGGAGGAGGGACGGAGGGGTGGTGCAAAATTAGGGCACAGATACTGTAAGCCATGGCCGTTTGACATGGGGCTGCCAGTTTAAAAGTTGTTATTTAGAACAATAACTGCATCACCTGCCGAACAGACCCCAGGACAGATCTTGGATTAAAAGCAGCTATCCGAAGGTACAAGTGGTTTTGGGGGGGAGATTGTGGGTACAGAGTCGCTTTAATGAAGAAGTTAGGGGTCAGACATTTTTTTCAAAAGAGCCGGGGAGGAGGTGGCTGAACGTAACATGAACCTACCTCCCTGGCTCCAGGACAGGGGTCTGCTGTCCCCCTCTCTAGTTCCCAGTCCCCATCCATTTCTTGGTCTGAGTGGGGACCCGGGTCATGACCTGTCAAACCTGCTCAGCCACTCAGCAGCCGAGGTGGGACCCCGCTACGGACACTTGGCAAAAAAAAAAAAAAAGTCTGACCCCGGACTTCTCCTTTAAAGGGAACCAATGATGATGAGTTAGGGCACGGAGTTCCAATAAGGATGTTTTGAAGAATGCTGCAACGTTTCCTACCATGGAAAAGCTTCTTTGACTCTTTGCAATAAAAGAATATTTTTTTACATTTTGGAAGCACAGATGGACATATGAAAGGTACAATGGACCTAACAGTTATCTAACAGTGTCAGCAGTTTGAAACGTGAAATGCAGCTGATAGATTCACTTTAAAGTGGAAATTAACTTTCAATAGTTATTAGCCAGCTATCTCCCAATCTCCCCATATGGTACTTTTACATGGAGCGATAATTCGCCCGATCGCACGATTAACGATTTTGAATGAACAATGTTTTTTTTATAACGATTAGCGTTTAGATGGAACGATACATTGTACGGAAAAATCGTCATGCGATCGTTTTGCGATCACTTAAGCCTACCTCACACATAGGTGAAATTGTTGAAAGAATGTTTACACGGAACGATCTGCAAATTTTTTGCGAACGATCAACGACTATTTGAGAACATGTTGAAAGATCAAAATGAACGATTTCTCGCTCGTCGTTTGATCGTTCGCTATGTTTTCATGGAACGATTATTGCTCAAATGCGATCGTTATCGCGATAATCGTTCCGTGTAAAACCACCAATACACATAGATGTTTGTCATGGCTGAATGTTCATGTGTTCTAAATGAAAAGAGTAGAGTAAGCTGCTGCCAGACAACTCTGCCAGCAGCTTCTCTCTCTGAGAGCAAAAGGGTCGAACAGCTGAAATCCAATGGGGGTGGGCCCGTAGCAGCTGCTACGGCCGCTACAGTAGTTACGCCCTTGGTAAGAGTAGTGTTATGATGGATATTATCCATTGGTTATTTGACTTTTAGGGTAGCTTCACACGTAGCGGATTGCAGCAGATTTCACGCTGCGAGTTTTGCCGCGAAATCCGCTGTGGTTCCTGGGACTGTCATTTCTACTATGTATGGATGATGTGGTGTCTTTAGCTAACCAAACAAATAATTGTATTATCTTATTGACATGTGATTTTTATATGAGGTGAGGGACTGACTGATATCTGCATGCTATCTATTACTTTTGATCATCCTCCATGGTGTGACGGTAAGCTGAATTGTCCAGCCACGTCATTTATAGATGTGCTTGTAAACCAGCTTCTTGGATTGTTTAGCTCAGGTAGGTTTGTTGGCACCATACTAACACATAACGCTGCCTGCTACAGTACAATCAAAATAGGTTCACAAGGCCACATTTATTATATAAATGCTCCCTAACAAGTATTGTTCTCACACGTACCGGCTTATGACCTCAAGCAGTGATTTGTTTATCCTGCTCAGGTTTAAGAACATGTTGATACACAGAGTTCTAAGTCAGGTCCTTCTGCAGGAATAGCTGCTGGCTGCAATGATGTCACAGGGTTTTAGTTTGTCCTACCCGTACGCAGATACTTGGAAATCTCTCATGTACGTATACAATGTCCCACGGATCCCGGAACTCTGCCAGGCCAGACAACTTGTTTTCAAGCTCAGAAAGAAATAGGAAGACAGATGGGAGGGAAGAGAATATTAACCAGAAATAACCTGTGGGTGGAAAGGGGAGGAGGAGAGCAGAAAGCTGTACAAAACACGCGCTAGAAAATAACAAAGCAGAGCGGTGAAACTGAGGGCAAAGGAGGAGACGAATCATGTCACTAATATTACCGACTATAGATACATATGGATTTGTGAGCTTTGGGGAATAGTCGGAATAGGGGCCCCTTGTTAGTCAACAGGATCAGAGTATTCTATTATGTGATGGATCTGGCACAGCGCTCTGGTCCCTGGTATACATGAAAACTATAACGCTTACAAAGTTTAGTGTACGTTTTATCGTAACAATCTGTATAATCACTGCAGGTTACTTATGACTACCCCTAACACTAGCCTATACACAAGTGTTATCTTGTACACGCATGTCTATTTCAAAAGAGATGGCAACAGACGCTACCAGACACCTCATCCAGCATACCTGCCAGTGCACTTCTTTCTAGATCTACCTACCCAAGACGAAAACAATATCAACACCGTATGGTTTTCAAGATAATAAAATCAACAAAAACATGCCATCCCCTTAACGTCACATTACACAACACTAAGAGTATGTTCACACTGAGTAATATAGGCGGAATTACTCCTGCCTTAGTGTCCCTATGGGAGGGCTCGCGCGCCTCCTCTTTCATCGTTCTCCGCTCAATCGACATGTCAATTCTTTGAGCGGCAGCGCGCAAGCCATCCCATAGAGACACTGAGGCAGCCGGGATCTCTGTGTTGCGGAATTCCGCCTATATTACTCAGTGTGAACATTCCCTAAGGGGATGAACACTGCTCTGATTATGAATGCCGAACCGCAACTCCTACGCGGTCACCAATAGCTGCTCGATTTTGCCAAGTTTATTGCCATCATTCAGGGAAATGGGGGACTGGTCTGTGCCGCATTCTTGATTACAAATATGGGAATGTAGCCTTAGAAAGGGTGATGTGCAGCTGATAAAAAGTTTATAGGATACACAGCACACAAAAAAAAATCCAAATCGGGCATTGAACAACCTTTGATCCTTTGTCGGCCCTTCACTGGCCCTTTTACATAGGCCTAGTATTGGCAATGAGTGTTCCTGTGAACGCTCATTTGCACAATAATTGGCTTTTGCAAAAGGGTCTCAGACTTGGTTAACTGTACATAAGGCCACTGTCTATAAAGAAACCTTACAGATTTTACATTTAATGGCGCATAAGCGAGAAATGCATACATGTGATTATATAGTGTCTAAGCTTTCTGTCAGGTGAGTGTGTGTGTGTATATATATATATATATATATATATATATATATATACACACACACACACGTTTGTGTGGCCGTTTGCTGCCATCACTCGTTGGCCAGGCCTGTTACATAGGAAGGGGGGGGGGGGGGGAAATGTCTGGCTACCTGATGTCTGGTTTTTAGCTGGGTCAAACTAACCCGAGCAGCCAATGAACAAGTTTTTGCTTATTCATTGGTTGTTCATTGGCCTGTTTTGCCGATAATTGCCACAAGGCCCTTTAGGATGCGCTTATGTGCGAATTTTAAGCACAGCCACTAGCGCCGGTGATTCACTGATACTTGTGGGCTGCACCTAAGCTAGCCACTGCTTAAATCGGCAAGTCCGGGTCCTGCCTGCAGTTATCTTTATTGCAAGCACTAGCCACAACCAGTTGGGTTACATGTAGGAGTGTCTTCATCTTTAAATAAAACATTCAGCTGCTTTCTTTTTTTTTATTAAATATTTTTTTTATTTTAATTAAATAATTTTATTACTATAACAGTTTCCATCAAGTCTCAAGGCCCATATATTTGTGCATTGTCTGTTCAAATCCTCATGCGTTTCAGGTCTCGTGCGTCACTATTGTTATCAGTGACCCTGAGGTACAAGGAGAGCTGGAGGACAAGAAGCCACATCTGCCAGGAGAAGCAAACATGTAACACAAGCACACGTCTAGATGAGACGGTGCGGCCATATACATGGATACCTTACAGCTGATCTCACCCTAAGGCTGTACTAGAGTCTACACAAACACGCGTGACTCTCTTTTGAAATGCATACACAGACAGTCTAGGTTTTTTTTAGCCTCACAAACACTCAGTAATCTCCCCCTTACAAACAGTGGATTTGTCCTATCACTTCCCCTTCACTCTACCTTCTCGCTGACTCAGCCCTGAGTAATCAGCCTGTCTGAATAATGACATTTGAGGCCCAGCTGTGCTTGCATAATCCAGACCCCCCCCTTCCTTTATGTTGTGAGCTTCCAGGGAACCAGTTTGAGCAGGATCCTCTCCTCTCGGCAGCCAGGCACCATGTCTACAGCACAGTCCACAACAACCCATCCCCCATTTCATCAGATACGACAGCTGGGGCCAGAACCAAGGCCCAATCCTTGCTTGTTAACTGTGTCGATAAGGAGATTCTCAGAAGAGATTTTAAACTTCTTGCATCTTGACCTATTGCATATTGTTGCATTACAGCTATCAACCCTGAGGAAAGACTGGAAAGTAGCGTGCACATAGAATTTATAAGCTTTCCTTCAGACAGATAATGGCAGTTCTCATGGGTTGGAAAAAAAAATTTTCAAAAACACTCTAACGGTCAGCAACTTTTACTGCTTATTCTCGTGTCTATAGGGGAAAAAACACTATTTCTTGCCACTAAGCCAAAAAGACAGAAAACAAGCATAGTAAAATAAAAAAAAAAAAACATACAATGTGAACGGCATCTCATACTCCCAGCTAACATCTGGCTGCAGCATTTAAGCTAAGAAAGTAAAGTGGCAAATATAGTATTTTCCTTAGTGATGATATGTCTGTCATAAAAATCCAGAGTTTATAAAGAATATAAAAGGAGATATGTACTTGGATGGTAGGTCAACAGGGTGATCTTCTCTGGTGTGCTCCATGTACACTAAGGGCACATTCCCACACTCCGTAATCCACAGAAGTTACGACGTGGACTCAAAGCTCTCCTGGCGTCATGTATCAATATGATGCCGGGAGAGCTGTGTTTAAATATTCATGGGAATGTACTGATACAGCTGCGTTCCCACATTTGCAATCTCTGAATGTGTCAAAAACCAGGCCTATATTTCTTTAGGGTACAAACCCCCACACCGTATATGCAGCAGATACGCAGCAAATACGCAGCAGATTTGATGGGGCAGATTTGATGCTGTGTTCAGTTATTTAGATCTAATCTGCTGCGTATTTGCTGCGTATCGCAGCAGTAAATACGCTGCATATACGGTGTGTGGGTTTATACCCTTAACAAATAGATGTTCGGTGTTGCCTGGATTATCAAATACATCAGGCAGTGGCTATACACAGTAAGGCCATGTTCAGATGGCATAAGACACAGGCCTTTCTGTGACCTGGCCGTTTCACGGAAAGGCTGGTGTCAGTTAAGATCACCCCAGCAGGTACTGCAGTTCTGCATTTCTGTTGAATTGGGATGCGGCACGCCGGTGTGCGCCCACATCCCAATTCACCGCTGCACACAATTCTGACACGTTCTGTGTGGCCGCACAAAACTGACATGCCAGTTTTCCCGTGTGACCGGATGGAATCCCGGCCGGAGCGTATATACACTCTGGCCGGGATTCCATTCATTTAATTACAACGTAAGTTTTGCATAAATCAAGGCTGTTGTTACAAACTGCAACAATGGCCATTATTTATGTAAAACATACGCTGAGTGAACATGGCCTAATGAATGTCAACCAGACCCACTAATTTTGACAGGGCTAGCCAACCAAACAAGTGAGCAGTACGATGGTGTTCTGACTCCCTCCTGACATCTGCCAGGACGAGCCATCTAGATTTCAATACCAAAGTCAAAGGGAATTTGACAGAATGTGCAGGACAGGACCAGGACGGACGTAACTTAAAGAGATATCGCCTGTAGAAGAGAAAGTGTGACA